>NW_025346172.1:0-1077 GCF_016433145.1 Gracilinanus agilis | reverse complement strand
TAAAAAATAAAAATAAAAAAGTAAGAAACAAAATACACCTTCATAGAACCAAATCACAATTTATTCTACAAGGAAAGGGTCTCTCCATTCCACAAATATTGCTGTAAGCCAATGAAACATATTTCTATCACATTATACAACAATACATTCCACAGTCACAATATTTTAAAACTAGAAATGTATTCATTTTCATGTACATGGAAGGAGGGAAACATGCATAATTGGGCATGAGATAGTGGGTCCTTGAACAGTGATGCTAATAATTTGATTAAATCAAATTGAAATTTATAACTAGTACATATACAAAAAATTAGGGAAATGCTTGGGATTCTATTCACAGCTGTCTTCTGCAAATTGAAACTCAGGTCTTCCTAACTTGAGGCTGGATCTTGTTACCACTGAGCTATGACTTTGTACTACTGTAAGGACATTTCAATCTCTAGCCAAGGTGGACCTCTTGGATTAATGGCTATTAAGGAGACCATCTAAGAAGTGGGTGATAAACAACAGATGAGGTACGGCATAGCTTTATTCTTCCCTCTGATAGTATAGTGAGGATGCTCAGAGAAAGAAATGCAGTTTTCCAATTAAAAGTTGAAAAAGTTGAAAACAGATGTTAAATAATTAACACAAAAAATATAGGTGAAGTATTTTGAACACGTTGGGAATAAGTGATTTAAGCGTCTAAGAGAATGAAGAAACTGACTTTCTTAAACAGAATCATAAAGTTTCCTACAAAGGATCTCTCCATTTCACAAATATTGCTGTGAACAAATGAAAATCATCATACCTAAAGACAGATTACTATCGCATTATACAATTCACAGATATGGAGGAAAAGTGAAAAAATATACTTCTGCATGACATAGATAGGATCTTATACAGCAATGCTAATGATCTTAATTATATCAAATTGAAATTTATTACTAGGGCATGGAGAATAAATAGGAGACATGGTTGGCACTATTGCAGCTGCCTTCTGCAGATTGAAACTCGTCTCTGATTGACTTGGAGCCCAGTCTTGTTACTGTGGCTTCCTACAACTGTAAGGACATTTCAGTCTCTACCTAAGTTGAA
>NW_025346171.1:0-8509 GCF_016433145.1 Gracilinanus agilis | reverse complement strand
AAATCTCTAATAATTAGAGAAATGCAAATCAAAACAACTCTGAGGTATCACCTCACACCTAGCAGATTGGCTAAAATGAAAGAAGGGGAAGAGTAATGAATGTTGGAGGGGATGTGGCAAAATTGGGACATTAATGCATTGCTGGTGGAGTTGTGAACTGATCCAGCCATTCTGGCTGGAATCATGCTCAAAGGGCTATAAAAGAATGCTTGCCCTTTGATCCAGCCATACCATTGTTGGGTTTGTACCCCAAAGAGATCATAAATAAACAGTCTTGTACGAAAATATTTATAGCTGCGCTTTTTGTGGTAGCAAAGAACTGGAAAAGGAGGGTATGTCCTTCAATTGGGGAATGGCTGAACAAACTGTGGTATATGCGGGTGATGGAATACTATTGTGCTAAAAGAAATAATAAACTGGAGGAGTTCCAGGCAAACTGGAGAGACCTCCAGGAACTGATGCAGAGCGAAAGGAGCAGAGCCAGAAGAACACTGTACACAGAGACTGATATACTGTGGTAAAATTGAATGTAATGGACCTCTGTACCAGCAGCAATACAATGACCCAGGACAATTCCGAGGGATTTATGGTAAAGAACGCTGCCCACATTCAGAGGAAGGACTGCAGGAGAGGAAACATATAAGAAAAACAACTGCTTAAACGCATGGGTCAGGGTGGACATGATTGACGGTATGGACTCGAAACTACCACATCAATGCAACTACCAACAATTTGGAAATATGTCTTGATCAAGGACACATGACAAAACTAGTGGAAATGTGCATCAGCCATGGGTGGGGGGAGTGTGGGGGGTGAAGGGGAAAGTAGGAGCATGAATCACGTAACTATGTTAAAAATGAATATTAATAAATGTTTAAATTTTTAAAAAAAGGGATTGATCAGTTTTGATTTCTTTATCTGAAAATTGCCTATTCATGTCCCTTGCCCATTTATCAAATAGGGAATGGCTTGATTTTTTTGTACAATTGATTTAGCTCTTTATAAATTTGAGTAATTATACCTTTGTTTAAGTTTTTTGTTATAAAGATTTTTTCCCAATTTGTTGCTTCCCTTCTAATTTTGGCAGCATTGGTTTTGTTTGTACAAAAACTTTTTAGTTTAATGTAATCGGAATTATTTATTTTACATTTTGTAATTTTTTCTAACTCTTGCTTGTTTTTAAAATCTTTCCTTTCCCAGAAATCTGACAAGTATGCTATTCTGTGTTCACTTAATTTACTTATAGATTCTTCCTTTATATTCAAGTCATTCACCCATTCTGAATTTATCTTGGTATAGGGTGTGAAATGTTGGTCTAGACCCAATCTCTCCTAAGTTGTTTTCCAGTTTTCCCAGCAGTTTTTGTCAAATAGTGGGTTTTTGTCCCAAAAGCTGGGTTCATTGCGTGTATCATAGATTGTCTTCCTGAGGTCGCTTACCCCAAGTCTGTTCCACTGATCCTCCCTTCTGTCTCTTTGCCAGTACCATATTATTTTGATGACCACTGCTTTATAGTACAGTTTAAGATCTCATACTGCTAGGCCACCTTCCTTCATATTTTTTTTTCATTATTTCCTTTGATATTCTTGATCTTTTGTTCTTCCAAATGAACTTTGTTATAGTTTTTTTCTAATTCAGTAAAAACGTTTTTTGGGTAGTTTGATAGGTATAGCACTAAATAAGTGAATTAATTTGGGCAGGATGGTCATTTTTATTATATTAGCTCATCCTACCAATGAGCAATCAATGTTTTTCCAATTGTTTAGTTCTAGTTTTAATTGTGTAGGGTTTCATAGTTGTGTTCATATAATTCCTATGTTTGTCTTGGCAATACTTATATTGTCTAGGGTGATTTTAAATGGAATTTCTCTCTCTAACTCTTGCTGCTGTGATGTATTGGAAATATATAGAAATGCTGATGATTTATGTGTGTTTTTTTGTATCCTGCAACTTTGCTAAAGTTGTTGATTATTTCCACTAACTTTTTAGTTGATTCTCTAGAATTTTTAGGTAGACCATCATATCATCTGCAAAGAGTGATAGCTCAGTCTTCTCATTGTCTATTTTAATACCTTCAATTTCTTTTTCTTCTCTAATTGCTACAGCTAGTGTTTCTAGTACAATGTTAAATGATAGAGGTGACAATGGGTATCCTTGTTTCACTCCTGATCTTATTGGGAAGGCTTCTAATTTATTCCCATTGCAGATGATGTTTGTTGATGGTTTTGGATATATACCATTTATTAATTTTAGGAAAGGCCCTTCTATTCCTATACTTTCTTGTGTTTTCAGTAGGAATGAGTGTTGTATTTTGTCAAAGGCTTTTTCAGCATCCATTGAGATAATCATGTGATTTTTGTTGGTTTGCTTGTTAATACAGTCAATTATGTGAATGGTTTTCCTAATATTGAACCATCCTTGCATTCCTGGTATAAATCCCACCTATGGGCAAGGGACATGAATAGGCAATTTTCAGATAAAGAAATCAAAACTATCAACAAACACATGAAAAAGTGTTCTAAATCTCTTATAATTAGAGAAATGCAAATCAAAACAACTCTGAGGTATACCACCTCATACCTATTAGATTAGCTAACATGACAGCAAAGAAAGTGGTGAATGTTGGAGGGGATGTGGCAAAATTGGGACATTAATTCATTGCTGGAGTTGTGAACTGATCCAACCATTCTGGATGGCAATTTGGAACTATGCTCAAAGGGCTTTAAAAGACTATCTGCCTTTTGATCCGCCATAGCACTGGATATACCTCCAAAGAGATAATATGGAAAAAGACTTGTACGAAAATATTTATAGCCATGCTCTTTGTGGTGGCAAAAAATTGGAAAATGAGGGAATGTCCTTCAATTGGGGAATGGCTGAACAAATTGTGGTATCTGTTGGTGATGGAATACTATTGTGCTCAAAGGAATAATGAACTGGAGGAATTCTATGTGAACCAGAATGACCTCCAGGAATTGATGCAGAGTGAAAAGAGCAGATCCAGCAGAACATTATACACAGAGGCTGATACACTGTGGTACAATCAAACATAACAGACTTCTCTACTAGCAGCAATTTGAGGATCCAGAGCAAGGCTAAGGGACTTATGAGAAAGAAAACTAGCTACATTCAGAGGAAGAACTGTGGGAGGAGAAACACAGAAGAAAAACAACTGCCTGATCACATGGCCTGATGGGAATATTATTAGGGATGTAGACCCTAAACGATAACTCTAGTCCAACTATCAATAATATGGATTTAAGTCTTAATCAATGATACATGTAAAACCCAGTGGAATTATGTGTCAGCTACAGGGGTATGGGGGGTAGGGGAGACGGAAAGAACATGAAACATGTAACTATGGGAAAATATTCAAAATTAAAATTAAAAATTAAAAAGGATTGATCACTGAGTGTTAGGAGAGATGAACTTCTGTGGAGAAATGCCCTTTTCCCAACCCCTTAGCTAGATGACACAATGTTCTAGTAGATCAGTGGACCTATAGTTAGAAGAAGAGAAGTGGAGGAGAGAGGAGAGGAGAGGAGAGGAGAAGAGAGGGAGAGAGAGAGAGATCCATCTATCATGATTCTCAGCACTCTCTCAGTGCTCTTTGTAACAATCCAATCATGAAGACCACTAAAGAGTTATTGTATCATCTTATTAAAGAATATGTCCTACTTCAATGTTTGTTTAAAAATATTTCTAGATCTTGTGTTATGTTTTTATATTGGTCATCTGGCATAATTGCCTCTCTAATGTATCATATTAGATAATGTACAAAATTCCTTTCAATTATAAAAATCTATGAGTTTGTATTTAATTATTTTATATTTTATATTTTGACATTAAGACACTTGTTCCAGACCATCCCATCATTCCCTTGAAATGACTCATATTTCCTCCATTGTACTTGTTATTAGATTAATTGGAGGAAAAGAAGATAGAATGTTTGGCTTCAAGTCAAGAAGAATTAGGTTCAAATCCTACCTGACACTTATTAGCCAAGGGTCTCTAAGTGCCTCTTATCTTTTAAGTGTCTCAGGAAATGCCTTCAGACTTAGTTATACAAAATGTTAGGTTGTGATCTATCTTGCTTAGGCACTGACAAGCTCACAAAGGATTAAATTAATCAATTAATTCAGGCTTTCTGAGGGAAAAAATTAGGTGAGTTCACTCACAACAGATCTTTGATGGTGGCTTTATTTTCTCCCTTAACTATTATGTTAAATATAGAACTTTAGATAAAAATGGAATGATAACTTAGTAATCACATACCTCAGTTCCCTTATTTTACAAATGAAGAAACTGCGGCTAGCCTAGAGAGCTGAATTAGCTGGCTCAAGTTCTTTTTTAAATTATTGTATTTATTTTGTTAAATATTTCCCAATATTTTTTTTAAATTTTCAGTTCCAAATTCTTTTTGTGATGATGTCTTGACTTGTGTGTGAATTAGATTTAAGTGAGCCAGAGCTGGCCAGAGTCATCAAGGTCCAGTGGCAAAACAAAAGTCAGGATGACTAGAAGTGGCCAGAGATGCAGTAAGTGTCTTGGGCATCTTCAATGACTAACCAGGCTCTAAATGCTTCACAGAACCTGTTTTGTTACCTGCTTCATGGCCACTGGAATAAACTGTTCTCATCCACCCATTCTACCAGTGATGTCTTCATCTACTTGGGGAAGACATCCCACTAAGTCACTGGTGGAGTTGAGGCCTTTGGTTACCTCAACCTGACTTATTAGCCTGTCTGCTGAGAAAGTTTTACCAGGAAGTGGCCACTATGCATGCTACAGCTTCTTGGAGCCACAGGTGAGAATTGGGTGAAAGATGGACATCAAAGGTGGATGACATCAACATGTAAAATCAAGCAATTTCCATATTGGTCATGTTTTAAAAGAAAACATAAAGAATAATAAAAATGGGAAAAGACCCACTTGTACAAAAATATTTATAGTGGTTCTTTTTGTGGTGGCAGAGAATTAGAAATTGAGGGGATGGCCATCAATTAGGGAATGGCTGGACAAATTGTGGTACATGTTAGTGATGGAATACTATTGTGCTCTAAGAAATGATAAGCAAGATGATTTCAGAAAAAGCTGTAAAGATCTGTGGGAACTGATGCAGAATGAAATAAACAGAACTGGGAGAACATGGTAAACATTAATATTGGGCGATGATTATCTGTGAAAACTTGGCTGCTCTCAGCAATGCAATGATCTGAGGCAATCCTAAAAGACTTATGGTGAGAAATGCTCTCCACCTCCAGAGAAAAACTGTTGGTGTTGTCTTACACATCAGTGTATTTATGGCTTTATTTTGGGATTTTGGTTTTGTGTGACTTTGCTCTTACAACAATGATCAATTTGGAAGTGTTTTGCATGGCCACAAAAAATTTAAAAAAGAAAACATAAACAAAATA
This sequence comes from Gracilinanus agilis, assembly GCF_016433145.1. Lineage (NCBI taxonomy): Eukaryota > Metazoa > Chordata > Mammalia > Didelphimorphia > Didelphidae > Gracilinanus > Gracilinanus agilis. The sequence goes on along the minus strand of NW_025346171.1, from coordinate 3,092 downwards.
AAAATAGAATTTTAAAGAAGTGTTCATCGATTCTCTGGAGGTGGATACTATTTTTCATCATGAGTCTTTTGGAATTGTTTGGGGTCACATTCTTGATTGGAGTTACTGTGTTCAATGTTCTCCTGGTTCTTTTCACTTCACTTTGATCCCCTTAGGGCACATGGTATTGCCTGGCTCTAGTAGTGAAAGCTAGAACAGCACTCTACAAAATCAGTGTTATGGCTCAAAGACCCCACAGGGAGGAATGTTGGACTTTACATAAATGGAATTAGGCTCTGAAGAGCATCTCTTTGTAGAGACCCATCATAGAATAGATCCCTTGCTGAGAAAGACTCCTGGGTATAAAGCTCTCATCTGAATGACCCAGTTGGAGTCTAGTATTGGTAATGATAAGAATCTGACTTAATTCAACCATGGGTGACCTGAAAGTAAAAACTTATCTGAGCCATGTCTTTGACTCAGGCTATTTATCTTCAAAGAATTAAAATCTGAAAACACTGTGTTCCTAGGCTTTTATTCTGAAGAATAAATTAACATTTTCTGGTTTTGATCATTGCCTTCTTTTAATATTTGAAGCATTTTGTCATTAAAATGAAGCATATTCAGTTCTTTGGAAAAGCAATCCCAGTCAGTGATATAGAACTCACCTCAGTTAGGAAGACCTGGGTTCTAGTCACTTCTTGTTCCTGTTGAATTGTTTCAGTCATGCCCAATTCTTCATTTTTCTTAGCAAAGATACTGCAGTGGTTTGCCATTTCCTTTCTGAGCTCATTTTACAGGTGAGACAATTGAGGCAAACAGGGTTAAGCAACTTCTTCAGGATCACACAGCTAGTAAACATCTGAGGCTAGATTTGAACTCCAGTCTTCTTGACTCCATGCCCAGTGCTCTATCCACTGTGCCACCTAGCTGCTTTATACACAGACAAGTTATGTGACCCTAGGCAAGTCATTTAACTTTTCAATACCCCTAGGCAAGTCTATAAGTTGCCCTATCATTCACTAGCATTATAAATCACAAAACTGTTATTGGCCTGCTTTAGTACAAAGAGTTTTCTCATGGATAAGTTCTTATATCAAGGAAATCACAATTCTATACACATCTCAAAAATTAATGTTTTATTCTCTGATATTAAGCAAATACAAACAATTTGAGGGTTTGTTTCACATACCGATTATGAAATCTGTAAAGTCTTAAGTTTATTTAGCTAATGTCTTACGCATTATTCCAGAGTGACAAGAAGTAGCATAGTGTACTAAATAGAAAATTGACCAAGGATTGAGAAAGATCAGGTTCCAGTTCCATCTTTGAGATATTTGCTGTATAAACACACATTCACACATACATGGCTCTCCTCGGTGCCCTAGCCAGCTCTCTAACATTACGAAATGCAGAAGAGGTGCTCAGCACTTTTGGAAGAGAGAATTTCTTCACCTAGGAGTTCCTTCTAATTCCTGTTCTAGATTTATTGATGCAAAGACTGAGGTTTTCCTCTGGTTCTTTGTAGAATTATTCCATTCTTTCCAGGCTATATTGCTCCTAGTTGCAGGAAAACATTTATCATTAAAACTCACACTGGGAATACCTTAAATGTTTTTCACATGTGGGAAATAGTTGCTTGTGTAAGTGAATTGATCAATATTGCTGGTTCAAAGGAAAACTATATATAGCAAATGGCTAGCTTGTATTTATCAAGAACATATCTTTTTTCCTAAAACTATTTGAAAAAAGATTTTCAAATGTCACAAAGTCCTCTTCCTTCACTATTTTCTTTAGATATTTAGTTATTTAGAAGGCATGAACATTCTAAAGAGACTAGTAAACCTAAGGGAGATTTCTTCAGCTATTGGCTAATTTTTTCCAGTTATTTCCAACAGTTTTTGCTTCAATTTAATATTTTGCACTCTGGCAGTGAGTCAGGCAATAGTGAGGATCTAATTCACTGCCCTCTGGGAATTCTGCAAGGAATCTGAAATTGGAGCTGGGAAAGGGTACAACAGTCATAGCCAAAGGCTGGTTCACTGGTGGAAGCAATTATACTCAGGTATTCAGAGGGGAAGAGGAGAGGAGAGACAGACCTAGTGAGAAAAGTACCAAAGGGCCTTGTGTATTCTGATAGGAATAGCTTGAATGTCTGAATATTATAAACTACAGAATTCCTTTTGTCCAAATAAATTTTGTGATTTCTTCAGCATTACATAATAAGTCAAGTACTTCTTGCTAGTTACTGTATACAGTCTCACTTTTTTCCTTCCTTCATCTACAAAGCCTCCTCCCACCGAATGGGGAGATAGAAGAGATCGTCTCTAAGGTTCCTTCTCCTCTGGATCTTATACCTTATATCTTTGTCCCAAGAAGTCTCTCAAGAAGGGTCATTCAAAAGATGCAGTGAGAACTATGTCAAGGCACCAGCAAGAAGGAGAAATGTGTACAAGTAGAAAATCACAGGTACTAATAAAGGCTTCCTTCTGGTACCCTCTTATCCTAAAACAAAAGTACCCTGGAGCAGTGATGCTAAACCAATTATTCTGTATTAAGTGTCTGTGGCCACCTTTTCAGCTTACCTACATTGTTTGGCTATAGACATTATATTGTACAGCAGCACCTGTCCTGTTCCTCTCCCATATAATCTTTCTTCAATATTTCAAGCTGGTTTGTGACCAGTGATGTAGAAAGAGCTCTAGATTTGAAATCAGAAGATATAGGTTTAAGTCTCAGTTCTGCTATTTCCCACCCTAAGAAAATCACTTAAAAATAGTGGGTATATATAAAAATGTCTTATATAACATACTCAAAAAATGATAGTTGAGACTGTGCTCCTCCAAGGAAGCGATACTCAACTCCTTATTCAACTTATTTTTTTAAACCCTTATCTTCTATCTTAGAAGTATTCCTACTCTTACCACTTTCCTTCCTTTTTTCTATCCCTTCTTTTTCTTCCTTCCTTCCTTTTCTTCCTTTATTTATATCTTTTTCTTTTTTCCCTTCCTTCTTTCCTTTTTTCCACCCTCCCTCTCTTCCTCTCCCTCCATTTCTTTCTTCTTTCCATGCTTTTCTTTCTTTCTCTCTTTCTCTCCTTCTCTCCTTCTCCC
>NW_025346170.1:0-1452 GCF_016433145.1 Gracilinanus agilis | reverse complement strand
ATCCCTTCCTCCCTTCTGCCAAGCCATCTCTTATAATGAAGAAGAAAAGGAAAGAAAAACAGGAAATTAAATCAGCAAAACTAACCAACATATCCAAAAAATCTGACATTCTATGCAATGTTTCTTGAGAAACTTTCTCTTCTCTCTCCTCAGGGGACAAGTTTAGTGCTGATCATTTCACAACATATAGTTTCAATTGCTCCATTGTTTCTGGTTCTGCTTACTTTACTTTGTCTCAGTTCACTTAAGTCTTCACTTACTTCTCTGTATTCATCATATTCATCATTTCCTGTACTGTAGTCATCTGTGCTTCCATTCCTGGACCACAATTTGTTTAGCTATTCCCCAGGTGATGAGAATCTACTCATAAACAGAGAGTTTGCTGCCAAAACACAGAACTCAAGAGAATCACCATAAGATAATTAAGAGAATGGAGGGAAGGGAAAAAAATCTTTTCTTTAAGGGACCCAATAAGTTCAATCAATTTGTATCCCAAGAAGAAAAGAAGATATTGGCAAATATTAAAAATTGTTATTACCATCAGGGTAACTAGAAGAAGTTTACATAGAGGGAACAATGACAAACTGTATAGGATGAAATGTCAAGTGATATATATATATATGTGTGTGTGTGTGTATGCGTGTATGTATAAATATATACAAAACTAGAGGGGGGAGAAGGTAATATTAAGAAAAATGGGAAAATAAACAAAATGCAAAATGGAGCAAATTTATATTCCATAAAGAAGCACGTGGGGCCAACAGGGAAGAATAACAATACACTGTAAGGGTAAAGAGGTTGGAGAGAGGAAATATTTAATGCTTTAGTGCACTGAAATCAACTTAAAGAGGGAAGACCAATCAAATCCATTGGGGCAGAGAATTGATTCTCGCTCTATAGAGAAATAGAAGGGTAACAAAAGGACTGGTAGAGAGGGAAGTAACACTAGGAAGGGAGAAGGGGGTGTAGCTTTAAAAGATCCTAAAGAAGAATAAGAGAGGAATAAGAAGGGAGACGGGAGAAAGGGAAGAACAATAAGGGAGGGGAATTAAGGGAACTGATTAAAAACAAAACACTGGCATAGAAGGAAATAGTGAAAGAAGAAAGAACAGGACAAGGAGAGAGAATCAAAATGTCTGGGAATACACAGTTAATAATTATAACTCTGAATGTGAATGGGATGAACTCGCCCATAAAATGGAAGCAAATAGTAGAGTGGATTAGAAACCAAAATCCTACCATATATTGTCTACAAGAAACACACACGAGACAGGCAGACATACATAGAGTAAAAATGAAAGGATGGAGCAAAATCTGTTGGACTTCAAATGAGAAAAAGAAGGCAGGAGTTGCCATTATGATCTCTGACAGAGCCAGAGTAAAAATAGATCTGGATAAAAGAGACAGGAAAGGTAACTACATCCTAATAAAAGGCAGTATAAACAATGAAGG
>NW_025346169.1:0-1994 GCF_016433145.1 Gracilinanus agilis | reverse complement strand
CAAGCCTTGAGGTCTTTTAGCATTGAGGCTGCCAGATCCTGTGTGATCCTTATTGGTGCTCCTTGATATTTGAATTGTCTCTTTCTGGCTTCTTGTAAGATTTTTTCTTTAATTTGAAAGCTCTTCAATTTCGCTATTATATTTCTGGGTGTTGACTTTTCTGGGTCCAGTGTAGAGGGTGTTCTATGGATCCCTTCAATGTCTATATTGCCCTCCTGTTGTAGAACTTCAGGGCAATTTTGCTGAATAATTTCTTTAAGTATGGAATCCAAGTTTCTATTAATTTCTGCCTTTTCTGGAATACCAATGATTCTCAAGTTGTCTCTTCTCGACTGCTTTTCTTGGTGTGTCACTCTCTCATTGAGATATTTCATGTTTCCTTCTATTTTATCAATCTTTTGACTTTGTTTTATTTGTTCTTGTTGTCTTGAGAGATCATTGGTTTCTAAATGTTCGATTCTAGCCTTTAAGTACTGGTTTTTGGCTTTTCAGCTTTAATGTTTTGGTTTTCAGCTTTAATGTTTTGATTTTCAGCTCTAATGTTTTGGTTTTCCTTTTCAATCTGGTCATTTTTGGTCTTCAGTTGTCTTGTCTCACTTTCCAATTGCGAAATTCTGCCTTTTAAACTGTTATTTTCTTGCCAGATTTCTTCCATCTTCCTCAACATTTCATTTTTAAACTCTTCCATAGCTTGTGACCAGCTTTCATTTTTCGGGGGAGGTTTGGATTTTTGTTTTCCCTCCTCTGGTGTCTGGATTTTCTCTGTGTAGAAGTTGTCCAGTGTTCCAGAGTTTCTCTTGATAGTCTTTTTCTTCTGGACTTCCTTATTGCTGGCCATTTTTGGCCCCGCCCCTTTTCAGCTTTGTCTTTGCACTCAGGGTCTGCCTGGGCCTTACAAGCTCCAGGCTCCGGTCTCCTTGTCCTCGGGGTCAGGCCTCCTGGTAGTTCCCGGTCTGCCCCTCTGCCTGAGGTTCCTTCAGCAGTCTTTGGGGTTGCTTCCACTGCCACGCTCTGGTCTGCACCCGGTCCTCACTGGAGGTCCAAGCCTGGGCTGGAGATCATTATCCAAGCCTAGGGCACTGCCTTTGCCTGTGCAGTTGCTCTTAGGGCACTGCCTTCACCCCCACAGAAGGTAGTGAAAGTCTGTGGGCTGGAGATCTTTATTCGCACCTGAGGTGATGCCTTCAGCGCTTGGGAAAGGCCGTGTTTTAGGGGCCTTTGTCCCATCCCTAGGCAGTGCCTTCACCCACGTGGACGCTGGGGGAAAGTCCGTGCACACCCCCAGCACTTCGGGTCCCTTGTCTTGCTGCACACAGGTACAAGCCCCGGGGCTGCCAGTGATTATCTGGTTGCCCCAGTCCTGTTTTCCCACTTGTGCGTTGGCACGTTGTGTGAGGTGTGCGGTGTGGGGGTTGGGGGAGGGGCTTCTTCCTCTCGTGTTTTAGTGAGAGCTGTTTCACCCCTTTATAGCGTGGAAATGCCCCAATTCTGTGTACCTTCAATGCTGCGCCCTGTTGTGGGGTTCCTTCGTTCCTCTGGACTCGTTTTTATTTCCTCTTGAGGAGTTCTGTATGCTTTGGTCAGGAGAGATCAAGCAGTTGCTCCTTACACTGCTGCCATCTTAACTGGAAGTCCCTCTTTTTCTAATTTCTTAAGTTGCTAGCCCAATTCATTGATCTCTACCTTCTCTATTTTCTAGGTAAAGGCACTCAGCGATATAAATTTTCCCCTGAGTACTGCTTTGACTGTATCGCATAGGTTTTGGTATGATGTCTCTTTGTTGTCATTCTCTTTAATGAAGTCTGTAATTGTTTCTACAATTTCTTTTTTGACCTACCTGTTTTGAAGAATTAGATTATTTAGTTTCCAATTAATTTTAAATTTGCCTTTCCATGAATTCTTGTTAATTATAATTTTTATCACATTATGGTCCAAAAAAGTGGCATTCATTATATCTGCTTTTTAGCATTTTTTGCAATATTTCTATGCCCTAG
>NW_025346168.1:0-1282 GCF_016433145.1 Gracilinanus agilis | reverse complement strand
ATATTTTCGTACAAGTCTGTTTATCTATGATCTCTTTGGGGTACAAAACCAACAATGGTATGGCTGGATCAAAGGGCAGGCAGTCTTTTATAGCCCTTTGAGCATAGTTCCAAATTGCCAGCCAGAATGGCTGGATCAGTTCACAGCTCCACCAGCAATGCATTAATGTCCCAATTTGGCCACATCCCCTCCAACATTCATTACTCTCCCCTTCTTTCATTTTAGCCAATCTGCTAGGTGTGAGGTGATACCTCAGAGTTGTTTTGATTTGCATTTCTCTAATTATTAGAGATTTAGAACACTTTCTCATGTGCTTATTGATAGTTTTGATTTCTTTACCTGAAAATTGCCTATTCATGTCTCTTGCCCATTTATCAATTAGGGAATGGCTTGATTTTTTTATACAATTGATTTAGCTCCTTTTATATTTGAGTAATTAGACCTCTGTCAGAATTTTTTATTATAAAGATTTTTTCCCAGTTTGTTGTTTCCCTTCTGATTTTGGTTGCATTGTTTTTGTTTGTACAACCCCTTTTTAATTTAATATAATCAAAACCATTTAATTTACATTTTGTAATTTTTTTCTAACTCTTGCTTGGTTTTAAAATCTTTCCTTTCCCAGAGATCTGATAGGCATACTATTTTGTGTTCACAAAATTTTATAGTTTCCCTCTTTATATTCAGGTCATTCACTCACTCTGAATTTATCTTGGTGTAGGGTGTGAGATGTTGATCTAAACCTAATCTCTCCCATATTGTTTTCCAAGTTTCCCAGCAGTTTTTGTAATTGTGGATTCATGTCCCAAAAGTTGGGCTCTTTGGGTTTATCATACACTGTCTTGCTGACATCATTAACCCCAAGTCTATTCCACTGATCCTCCCTTCTATCTCTTAGCCAGTACCATATTGTTTTGATGACTGCTGCTTTATAGTATAGTTTAATATCTCGTACTACTAGGCCCCCTTCCTTCACATTTTTTTTTCATTATTTCCCTTAATATTCTTGATCTTTTGTTATTCCAAATGAAATTTGTTATAGTTTTTCCCAATTCAGTAAAGAAGTTTTTTGGTAATTTGATAGGTATGGCACTAAATAGGTAAATTAATTTGGGCAGAATGTTCATTTTTATTATGTTAGCTCGTCCTACCCATGAACAATTAATGGCTTTCCAATTGTTGAGATCCAGTTTTATTTGTCTGGAAAGTGTTTTGTAGTTGTTTTCGTATAGTAGCTGTGTTTGTTTTGGTAGATAGATTCCCAAGTATTTTATATTGTCTAGGG
>NW_025346167.1:0-1481 GCF_016433145.1 Gracilinanus agilis | reverse complement strand
TCCCTTTTTACCCCCCCCCTTATTATTCCACTCTTTTTATTTTTAAGGCCTAATTTATTCCCTCCCCCTTCTTTTCCCCTCCATTTTTTGACCTCCCCACTCCCCTGCTCCCCTTGGTTTATTCCTTCTGACTTTCTCAGTAGGGTTAGATAGAGTTTTTTATCCGAATGGATATAGCTGCTCTTCCCTCTCAGGGTTGATTACACTGAGAGTAAGGTTTAAATATTACCTCTTAATGCTCTCTTCCTCTCCTTCTTATAATAGTATTCATCCCTTCCCCTTCCCATGCCCTCTTTGTGTGTAATAGAATATCCTATTTTTCTTATTCCTTCAAGATTCTCTTGGTGTCCTCTCCTATTCACCCCCCTCTTTCCCACCCACCCCTATCATCTTCAACCATTTGGTATTCCAACCTCTCCCTATGAATAATTCTTCTAATTATTATAATAGTGAATACTATAATGGTGAACAGAGTTCCCTACAGAGAATTATACATAACATTTCTCCACATAGGAATACCAATAATTAGATCTTATTGAAGCCCTTAAAAAGGCAAATTTTAAAAATATGAGTTTTCTTACTTTCCCTTCTGTTTCTTATTTACCTTTTCATGTTTTTCTTGATTTTTGTGGTTGGATATCGAACTTTCCATTTAGTCCTGGTCTTTTCTGTGCAAATGCTTGGAAATTTTCTATCTTGTTGAATGCCCAAACTTTCCCCTGGAAGAATATAGTCAGTTTTGATGGGTAGATGATCCTTGTTTGTAGATCCAGTTCTCTCGTCTTTCTGAATATCATATTCCAAGCCTTGCGGTCTTTTAGTGTGGAGGCTGCCAGATCCTATATTGTGATCCTGATTGGTTCTCCTTGATATCTGAATTGTCTCTTTCTGGCTTCTTGTAAAAATTTTTCTTTTACTTGGAAGCTCTTGAATTTGGCTATTATATTCCTGGGAGTTGTCTTTTCAGGGTCTAGTGTAGAGGGTGATCTCTGGATCCTTTCAATGTCTATATTGCCCTCTTGTTGTAGAACTTCAGGGCAATTTTGCTGAATGATTTCTTTTAGTATGGAATCTAGATTTCCATTAATTTCTGCTTTTTCAGGAAGACCAAACTTTTTCAGATTGTCTCTTCTAGTCCGGTTTTCTTGATCTGTCAGTTTCTCATTGAGATATTTCATGTTTCCTTCTATTTTATCAGTCTTTTGACTTTGTTTTATTCGTTCTTGCTGTCTTGATAGATCATTGGCTTCTACTTGCCCAATTCTTGTCTTTAGAGACTGGTTTTCTGCTATAAGCTTTTGATTTTCCTTTTCAATTTGGTCTGACCTGTTTTCCAGCTGTTTGATTTTGGTCTCCAATTTGCTTATTAATTCTTTTGATTTGGGGGCATCTTTTTCTAATTGCCCAATTCTAGCCTTTAGAGACTGGTTTTCGGCTACAATCTTTTGGTTTTCCTTTTCAATCTGGTCATTTCTGGTCTT
>NW_025346166.1:0-1169 GCF_016433145.1 Gracilinanus agilis | reverse complement strand
AGGAGGGTCCGGATGCTTGTTTGTTCTCCTCCTCTGTTTGCTCGGTTGTCTGGATTTTCTCTGTGTAAAAGTTGTTGAGTTTTAAAGACTTCTTTTTCTTGTTGTTAATCTTTCTCTTCTGAGCTTCCTGAGACTGGGTAGCCATTATTAGCTCAGCAGCTTCTCAGGTTTATCCTTGCCCTCAGGGTCTGTTCGTGGTCTATTGGCTCCTGAGGTTTTTCTGGTTTTTTCCAAGGTCAAGCCCGCTGGTGGACCCCCTTGCTTGATCCTCTGCTGGAGGTTTCTTTACAAGTCTCAGGGCGCTGCTTCAACAGTTGTATGCCTGTCTGCCCTGGTTCCCCACTCAGGGTTTCAGAGCTTTAGCTCATGGCTGTGTCTGCCTCTACCCACGGCTCCACCTGTGCCTGTGCTCTCAGCCAGAGCTCTGTGCCCTGCGTCCACTCCCGGCGTCCTGTACCGGTGCTCAGAGTTCATGTGCGTTCTTTAGCTTTTTGGGGTCCTAAATCTTGCTGCTCTCAGGAACAGGCCCCAGAGCCTCCAATGACTCAATGGGTGCCCCAAACTTGCTCCACCTCTTCCTAGCTGGCCTCGGAGCTATAGGCGTTGTGTGTGTTGGGGGTGGGGGTGGGGTGGTTGCTCAGCCCGCGATTTAGTGAGAGCTGTTTCACCCCTTTATAGCATGGAGATGCCTTGATTCCAGGTACCTTCCACACTGTGCCCTGTTGTGGGATTCCTCCGTTCGTCTGGACTTGTTTTTATGTCCCCTTGAGGAGTTTTGTGTGTTTTGGTCAGGAGAGGTTAAGACTGCTTCTTACTCTGCCGCCATCTTAACCCAGAACCTAATCATATACTTTTAAAAAAGTAAACTGAACTTAATAAATTTATGGATTTCATATATAATCATCTTTTCTATTTCACTCTGTATAAAGAAATGTTAATTAGCTTGCTTTTGGTGTTTAAGAACAGAACACAAAAAAAAGAAAAGAAAAGAAATGGACCACGGTTTTTAAAGAGCAATAACAGTTTGGGGAAAAAGTAAAAGAATCTTGAAGGTGTTCTTTGAATTCATACTAGAAGAGATCAAGGAGTCAAAAGAGATAGAAGTGAAGAGTGAAAATATTCTGATTTCAGAGAATGATGTATATAGTAGACAGAATGTCATATATGGG
>NW_025346165.1:0-2211 GCF_016433145.1 Gracilinanus agilis | reverse complement strand
GGATGTTTCCCAAGGTGATAAGGTGAAAAGGGAAAGAATTTATATGTTACAAAATATTTAGAGCATCTCTCTTTGTGGTGGTAAAGAACTCAAAACTGAGGGGATGTCCACCCATTGGGGAATAGCTAAACAAGATGTGGCATCTGATTATGATGGAAAATTACCATGTAGTAAGAAATGATAAGCAGGTTAATTTTTTATTTTTCAATGTTATATTTTCTCAATTGCATGTAGTAACAATTTTCAACACATGTTTTCCTTAGTTATAAGATCCAAACTGTCGCCCCCACTTCCATTCCCTCCTACCTCCCAGAGATGGTAAGCAATTTGAACTGGGTTATACATGTCTTATCATGCAAAACATACTTCCATATTGGTCATTGTAAGTGAATATTCATATAAAACCAAAACCCTAATGGGTAGTAAAGTGAAAAACGGCATGACTCAAACAGTTCTTTCTCTGGAGGTGGTTAGCATTCTTTGTCCTAAGTCCTTCACAATTGTCCTGGATCATTGTATTGCTAATAGTGGCTAAGTTTTTCACAGTTGATCATGGTATAATATTGTTGTTACTGTGTAAATGTTCTCCTGGTAATTCTGATTTCACTTTATAAACAGTTCCTATAGGTTTTCCCAGCTTCTTCTGAAATCATCTTGCTTATCATTTCTTATAGCACAATAGAATTTCATCACCATCATATGCCACAATTTGTTCAGCCATTCCCCAACTGATGGGCATCCCCTCAATTTCTAATCTTTTGCCAACACAAAAAAGAAGCTATGAATATTTTTATACAAGTAGGTCCTTCCCCCAAACCCTTTTTTAATCTCTCTGGGATACAGACCCAGTAGTCATATTCCCTGGATCAAAAGGTATACACAGTTTTCTAGCCCTTTTGCATAACTCCAAGTTGCCCTCCAGAATGGCTGGATCAATTCACAACTTCACCAACAATGCATGTTGGATTTAAAAATCAGTCTGGCAGTCTACTGAACTATTTCTGGCCTGGGCAAGCTACCCCCAGCCCCCAAGGTTTCCCAGCACAGTCTTCCTTATCTCCCCCTATCATAAACCTAAAACTGAAGCTATCTTATCTGATGTCTTGAGGAATGTTTGTCTATGTTTGCCTGCTTTACAATATTTGCCTATTTAATGTATGTTTGCCAAATGCTTCCAGACCCCTGACCCTGAAACCCCCCTCCCCAGATGCTTCCTGACCACCTGTCCCTGACACTACCTTGATAATTATGTATGTACCAACCCCCTTCCCCAAACATTTCTATATAAACTCTTGGCTGAGAATTCCAAGGGGTCGTTCAGGCATGCCTCTCTGCCTAGCGACCCTAGCCATTATTGCTAGTAAAGAATGAGCCTCTTCTTGCATATTGCATTGTCAGTGTGATTCTTCCTTCGGCCATGAACCTGGGTTAGGTATTAAAATTTGGGTACAACATGCATTAGTGTCCCAATTTTGCCAAATTCTGTCCAACATCTATCATTTTCTTTTACTCTTATATTGGAAAATTTGATAGATGTGAGTTGGTACATCAGAGTTATTCTAATTTGCATTTCTCTAATCCAGAGTGACTTAGAACATTTTTTCATATAATTACTGATAGCTTTGATTTCTTCATCTTAAAATTGCTTGTTCATATCTTTGATCATTTGTCAATTGGGGAATAACTTGTAGTCCAATAAGTTTGACTCTATGTATTTGATAAATTAAACCATTCTCAGAGAAATTTGCTGTAAAAATTTTCCCCCAGTTTGTGTTTTATTTCCCTTCTAATCTTTGATGCATTAGTTTTGTTTGTACAAAACCTTTTAATTTAAAATAAACAAAATTATTCATTTTACATCTTGTAATGTTCTCATATCTCTTGTTCGGTCATGAGTTCTCTTCCCCATAAATCTGAAAGATAAACTATTCTATAGTCCCCTAATTTGCCTGTGGTATCACCTTTTCTGTCTGAATCATATACTCATTTTGACCTCGTCTTGACATAGGGTGTGCAATATTGTTCTATGACTAATTCCTGCCAAACTGTTTTCCAACAAATTCTCATCCCAAAAGATCAGGAAGGTTAAATTTTTTTAATTGGAAACGTATAGATGAAATTTGAAGAACAAAAAGAGTAAAACCAAGAGAAAAATATATACAGACACAGAACTAACATGTCCAATTTCAAAGAAAAAACTGAGAGACATAA
>NW_025346164.1:0-1144 GCF_016433145.1 Gracilinanus agilis | reverse complement strand
CTTTCTTTGTTTCTTTCTTTGTTTCTTTGTTTCTTCCTTCCTTTCTTTCTTTCTTCCTTTCTTCCTTTCTTCCTTTCAGAGAGAGGGAGCATGGTTAATGCAGAAAGATGTTTTACATAACTATATGTATAATGGCCATCATCTTTCTTGCCTTTTCAGTCGCTGGACCAGGGGGTGGAATGAGGGAGAGAACTTGGACCTGAAAATAAAAACTTTTAAAAAGATATAACAACAAAATAAAAGAAAAATGCTACTACCTACAGATGAAGAACTGATGGACTCAGTTTGCACATGAAAGTGTATTTTCCCTTTATTTTTCTTTTCTCAAAGCATAACTAAAGCCAAACTATGTTTCGCCTGACTGCGCATGTATAATGGGTATCATATTCCTTCTCAATGGGTAAGGGAGAGGATTTGGCACTTAGATGGGGCTAATGACAACCTGTAGTGTCTGGCCTGGGCCCAGGACCTGGGAGGAGTGCGCGGTCTGCTGGGAGGCACTGCAGAAATGTGAGGTGGTATTCCCAGGGCCACTCTCAGATCTGTCACTCAAGGGAAGCAGTGTGGCAATGGCTCACGCCTCCCTTCAGAGCTCACTCTCTGCCCTCACCTCGGTGACTCTCTTCCCTAGACAATCTCGAGGGTGTGGGCATGAATGACCTCTGAGGCCCCCGGGGCTGCTGACCAGCCTTGAGGCTTACCAGGGTGGGCAGAGGATGTTTGATCGTGGAGCTGGTCAGTGTCTGGGACCAGGGCGTCTGGTTCCTGCTCTGCTTTTCCCCCAGCCTCTGCTCTTCCGTTCTGTGGTGGGAGCAAATTCCCAACAGTCTCTGTTCTCATGGCCAGCATCTTCCTGCCACCGAGAGCTGCTGTCCTCAGCTGAGGCTGACAGCTTTAAAGCGGCCACTGAATGCCATCTAGTGGCCCCTGCTCTGGCATCATTCCGCCAGGCTCCCAGAAGCCATCAGAATAACAACTGGAAGGGGCCACCAGGGCCTTCTCCCGGCTCCCCGGCGTCTGTCCTGCCAGGCTCTCTAACAGCCACGCTGCCGAGTGTCTCCGCCACGCAGAGCTCTTTTCCTATCCCTCCCTGGCCCCTCGCCCAGGCCAAAGTGAGTACCTTCCAGGAGAAGGGGGGGGGGGG
>NW_025346163.1:0-1968 GCF_016433145.1 Gracilinanus agilis | reverse complement strand
GACTAGGAATAGTGTGATTTATAGCACCTTCTGCCATATTATTACTGCTATCATGAATAAGCAGAAAGTGGTCTGAGAGTTTAAGTCTCTGTATTGTATTGTTCTTTGTTTCATGGATAGCCATGACTAAAACATTTATGATGTAGTTGCTATCCTGCTCTTATAATACTCTTTATACTTTGCTAGTCTGGCCTTCAGAAAGGAGAATTCAACTGTTGCTAGTACTGAAATTTTTCCCATATGGTAGAACCTTTCAGAGCTTGTGCATCACTGGCATAAATTAGGAACTCAGGGTCACTTCCAAACATGATGAAACATCAGAGTAGGACCTCATGGAGGATATTATTAAAATATATTATCATGCCATTCTTAACTGAGTGATTTGCTTAAACTTTTTTTGGAGAGCATATGCTAGATTTTCTTCCAAGATTTTTTCAATTCAACCATTATTTATTGAGTATCAATTACAGTCCAAGCAGTAAACTAGAAATAAACCAATATGCTAGAAAGAAATAAGTAAATACTTTGTTAACTTCTTATAAAACAAAGACAGGTGTATTTCCAGCCTATATTGAAGAGAAGGGGAAGAAAACCCATTAATTAAATTACACAAAAGTATCTTAAGTCAACAAGCATTTATTAAGCACATACTATGTTCCAGGGACTTTGCTAAGTGCTAAGGGAACAAAGGAAAGCAAAGTTTTTTTTCAAGGATCTCACACATATTGGAGGAGGCAGCATGGAAACCATTATAAATAAACAAGATATAGGCAGGATAAACTAGAGATAATCTTAGTGAGTGAAACTAGTGTTAAAGGGGATCAGTTGGTACTTTAGCTTATATATGAAAGTCATATATGATATGAGAAGATGGAGTTGTAGGGAGAGAGAATTCTAAGCAGGAAAGATATCCAACAACAATTCTTAAAAATCCAGAGTTGGAAGATCTTGTGGGAGTTACAGCAAGGACAACTTTGAATGTCGTATAATAAAATTAATGTAGGAAGTTCTGTCAGCAATCATCTAGTTCAGTTTCTTACACATGAAGAACACTGTCATACAGAGAAATGAAATTATTTGCAGCAAGTTCACATAGGAATTAAGTAGCATAGCTGAAATTATTAATATTTTTATTAGCAAAGTAAATATGCTATCCGTGTTGCCTAGCCCTTGCCATTCTTGTTTTCTAAGAAAGAAACAAAAGAAACAGGTTTTCAGAAGCTGGGTAAAACCTGGACTCAGCAGTCAGGAAGTCTTAGGTTTTCACTCCCTAAATTGGTTTCCTAATCTGCAAAATGGGCAGACTAATACTCTGTGCTTCTGGGAAGTTGTAACAAGATAGTTAGTTTAAATGTCAGTTATCATTTTTATAAGGTGATGATGAAAACCTTTCTATACCTGAGTGCTTCATGATGTTGAGAGGCTGCCCCTGATCAGGGATGGGGCAACTTGTCTTTGAATGAGAATCTCCTTTTCTATAAAATAGGGTAATAAGAATCCCTAAATCATAAGGTGGATGGGAAAATCAAGTCAAAACAGATTTTTAAAAAGAAAGGTTTTTTTCAGGTCTACATCCCCAATCATGTCCTCATCAACCCAAGTGTTCAAGCAGTTGTTTTTCTTCTGTTTCCTTTCCTATAGTTCTTCCTCTGAATGTGGGTATCTTCACCAATGCAACTATCATTAATATGTAAATAAATCTTGATTGATGACACATTTTAAAACCAGTGGAAATGCAAGTTAGCTATGGGAGGGGAGTTTGAGGGGGTGGTGAAGGGGAAAGTAAAAACATGAATCATGTAACCATGGAAAATTTTTCTAAAAATAAAAAAAAATAATTAAAAAGAAAGGTTTTGCGAACCTTTAAGGTTCATATACTTTTGGCTACTGTAGTTGTCGTCATCATCATCATCATCATCATCATCTTCTTCTTTTTCTTCTTCTTCTTCTTCTTCTTCTTCATCATCA
>NW_025346162.1:0-3151 GCF_016433145.1 Gracilinanus agilis | reverse complement strand
TCTAGGTGATATGGATGAATATTTACAAAAATATAAATTGCCTAGATCAACAGAACAAAAAATAGAATACTTAAATAATCCAATATCAGAAAAAGAAATTGAACAAGCCATCAAAAAACTCCCTAAGAAAAAATCACCAGGGCCTGATGGATTCAAAAGGGAATTCTATCAAACATTCAAAGAACAATTAATCCCAATACTATACAAATTATTTGATATAATAAGCAAAGAAGGAGTCCTACCAAATTCATTTTATGACACAAATATGGTACTGATTCCAAAGCCAGGTAGATCAAAAACAGAGAAAGATAATTACAGACCAATCTCCTTAATGAACATAGATGCAAATATCTTAAATAGAATACTAGCAAAAAGACTCCAGAGAGAGTTATCCATCATGATCAGGTGGGATTTATACCAGGAATGCAAGGATGGTTCAACTTCAGGAAAACCATTCACATAATTGACCATATCAAAAAGCAAACCAACAAAAACCAAATGATTATCTCAATACATGCTGAAAAAGCCTTTGACAAAATACAGCACCCATTCCTAATGAAAATACTAGAAAGTGTAGGAATAGAAGGACTTTTCCTAAAAATAATAAACAGTATATATCTTAAACCATCAACAAGCATCATATGCAATGGGGATAAATTAGAAGCCTTTCCAATAAAATCAGGTGTGAAACAAGGATACCCATTATCACCTCTGTTATTTAACATTGAACTAGAAACACTAGCAGGAGCAATTAGAGAAGAAAAGGAAATTGAAGGTATTAATATAGGCAATGAGGAGACTAAGCTATCACTCTTTGCAGAGGATATGATGGTCTACTTAAAAAATCCTAGAGAATCAACTAAAAAGCTAGTAGAAATAATCAACAACTTTAGTAAGGTTTCAGGATACAAAATAAATGCACATAAATCATCAGTATTTCTATATATTTCCCAAAACATCACAGCAGCAAGAGATAGAAAGAGAAACACCATTTAAAATCACCCTAGAAAATATAAAATACTTAGGAATCTATCTACCAAAACAAACACAGGAATTATACCAACACAACTACAAAACACTTTCCAAACAATTAAAACTAGATCTAAACAATTGTAAAAACATTGATTGCTCATGGGTAGGACAAGCTAACATAATAAAAATGACCATTCTATCCAAATTAATTTACCTATTTAGTGTCATACCTATTAAACTACCAAAAAACTTTTTTACTGAATTAGAAAAAACTATAACAAAGTTTATTTGGAAGAACAAAAGATCAAGAATATCAAGGGAAATAATGAAAAAAAATGTGAAGGAAGGTGGCCTAGCAGTACCAGATATTAAGCTATACTACAAAGCAGTGGTCATCAAAACAATATGGTACTGGCTAAGAGACAGAAGGGAGATCAGTGGCATAGACTTGGGATAAGTGACATCAGCAAAACAGTGTATGATAAACCCAAAGAGCCCAACTTTTGGGACAAAAATCCACTATTTGACAAAAACTGCTGGGAAAATTGAAAAACAATATGGGAGAGATTAGATTTAGATCAACATCTCACACCCTACACCAAGATAAATTCAGAATGGGTGAAAGCCTTGAATATAAAGATGGAAATTGTAAGTAAATTAAGTGAACACAGAATAGTACACTTGTCAGATCTCTGGGAAAGGAAAGATTTTAAAACCAAGCAAGAGTTAGAAAAAATTACAAAATGCAAAATAAATAATTTTGATTATATGAAATTAAAAAGGTTTTGTACAAACAAAAACACTGCAACCAAAATCAGAAGGGAAACAAAAAACTGGGAAAAAATTTTATAACAAAAACCTCTGACGAAGGTCTAATTACTCAAATATACAAGGAAATAATTCAATTGTATAAAAAAACCAAACCATTCCCCAATTGAAAAATGGGCAAGAGACATGAATAGGCAATTCTCATTCTGAAACCCGTGGTAACATGCCAGCATAGTAGAAATAAAGGAAGGGAGGAGGAGTTTAGAACTGGTAGTACAAAAGCCTATTCTCATCAGACCTGGGATAAAGAGAGAACAAGATACACAATTAGAAAAATACAAATTTTCTTAAAGTACAGAGAAATAGAAGGGAAGGTTCATGGGAAAGGTGAGGGACTGGGAAGGAGAGTATATATCAAGAAAAGTGGGGGTAAGGAGAAGGCATGAGGAGGAACTCTTAGGACAAGACAGGAGACAGATTTTTAGAATCAAACTCATATCAAGAAGTAGGAGGGCTGTGGGGACAAGGAAGGAATTTTAGGAAAGGAAATGCAGCTAAAATCAGAAGGGAAACAACAAACTGGGAAAAAAATCTTTATAACAAAAAACTGACAGATGTCTAATTACTCAAATATACAAGGAGCTAAATCAATTGTATAAAAAATTAAGCTATTCCCCAATTGACAAATGGGCAAGGGACATGAATAGGCAATTTTCAGGGAAAGAAATCAAAAGTGTCAATAAGCATGTGAGAAAGTGTTCTAAATCTCTAATAATTAGAGAAATGCAAATCAAAACAACACTGAGGTACCACCTTACACCTAGAACATTGGCTATAATGCTAGTTGGGGAGAATAATGAATGCTGGAGGGGATGTGGCAAAATTGGGACATTAATGCATAGCTGGTGGAGTTGTGAAATGATACAACCATTCAGTATGGCAATTTGGAACTATGCTCAAAGGGCTATAAAAGACTGCCTGCCCTTTGATCCAGCCATACCATTGTTGGGTTTGTATCCCAAAGAGATCATAGATAAACAGACTTGTACAAAAATATTTATCGCTGCGCTCTTTGTGGCGGCAAAAAACTGGAAAGCGAGGGTATGCCCTTCAATTGGGGAATGGCTGAACAAATTGTGGTATATGCGGGTGATGGAATACTATTGTGGTCAAAGGAATAATAAACTGGAGTAATTCCATGTGAACTGGAAAGACCTCCAGGAATTGATGCAGAGTGAAAGGAGCAGAGCCAGAAGAACATTGTACACAGAGACTGATACCCTGTGGTAAAATGGAATGTAATAGACTTTTGTACTAATAGCAATGCAATGACTCAGGACAATTCTGAGGGATTTATGGAAAAAAAGAATACCCACATTCAGAGGAAGAACTACAGGAGAGGAAACACAGA
>NW_025346161.1:0-1136 GCF_016433145.1 Gracilinanus agilis | reverse complement strand
GGTTTGATTTATCTAGATCTGAAAGAGGAATATTTAGATCTCCCACTATTATGGTTTTACTATCTATTTCCTTCTTGAGCTCTGCCAGTTTCTCCTTTATGAATTTGGATGCTATACCACTTGGTGCATATATATTGAACAGTGTTATTTCCTCATTGTTTATACTGCCTTTAATCAGGATATAATGACCTTCCCTGTCTTTTTTAATCCTATCTATTTTTACTTTGGGTTTGTCAGAGATCATGATAGCCACTCCTGCCTTCTTTTTCTCATTTGATGCCCAAAAGATTTTGCTCATACCCTTAACCTTGAACTTGTGTGTGTCTACCCGCCTCATATGTGTTTTTTGTAGACAACCTATGGTAGGATTTTGGTTTCTGATCCACTCTGCTATTTGCTTCCGTTTTATGAGTGAGTTCATCCCGTTCACATTCAGAGTTACAATTGTTAGTTGTGTATTCACTGACATTTTTGTATCCTCCCCTAGACCCACTCCTTCTTCTTACACTATTTTCTTTTACACCAGTGGTTTGCTTTGAGCCGATATCCCCTATCCCCTCCCTTGATTGACTTCCCTTTCTGCCCCCTCCCTTGTTCCCCTCTTTTTGTTTTTTTTTAAGACCAAATGAATTCCCTCCCCCTTCTTCTCCCCTCCCTTTTTTGGCCTCCCCACTCCCCTGCTCCCTTTGGTTTATCCCTTCTGACTTTCTCAGTAGGGTTAGATAGAGTTTTTTATCCGGATGGATAATAAAGCTACTCTTCCTTGTCCGGGTTGATTACACTGAGAGTAAGGTTTGATTATACTCTCTTCCTCTCCTTCTTATGATATTATTCATCCCCTCTCCTTCCCATGCCCTCTTTGTGTGTAATAGAATATCTTATTTTTCTTATTTACTCGGATTTTTCTTGGTGTCCCCTACTACTCCCCCCCACTTTCCCACCCCACATGTCTTCTTAGACCATTTAGTATCCTGTCCTCTCCCTATGAATTATTCTTCAGGTTGCTATAATAGTGAATATTATAATAGCGTGTAGAGTTCACTACAGAGAATTATACATAGCATTTCTCCACCTAGTAATACAGATAATTAGATCTTATTTATGCCCTTAAAGAGTCAAGCTTAAAAGACTATGAG
>NW_025346160.1:0-4414 GCF_016433145.1 Gracilinanus agilis | reverse complement strand
CATGTTTGTAGGTGGCAGGAAGAAGACAGGAAGAGATTAAAGATGTGATAAAGTAACTATAACAAGGGATCAGTTTGTTGGTGTAAGAGGGGGAAAGGGGTTTTGGGGTTGGATATATTAATATTTAAAGGTGTGGTCCCCAAGAATTTAAATAATCTCAATTCTAAAATGATTTTAGTAATTTATTTATAAAATATAAGAGTGGAAGTAAAGAGATGAGAAGAAGGTAGAATAAGAGATCTAACTAAAGATCTAGACTATGTACTCAATCCCTGGTTTTACTGACAGGGCTCCAGAGGTCCCAGCTGGAGAGTCTGAAAGTCAATTAACAAGGGGTTTATCCATGAGGGCTTCTCCTAATCAAGGGAGCCTCCAGGAGGCTAGTACCTCCAGGGAGGCTAAGGTAGTCAGCCTTCTTCACTCTCCACGTGTAGTTCTAAGGGAAAGATTTAAGAACAGTCTCACCAAGTTCAAGGTCCTAGCCAGAGCTTCTCCAGGCCCAGTTCTAGGCCAAAGAGTGAGTCCAAGGTCCCAACCAGAGCTCCTCTAGGCCAAAGAGAGCTGAACTCAGTGAACTGCACTCTCTTTTAAAGGGGCTTCTTTTGCATCTCTTCCTGGGCCTTCCTCTTAGTTTACATGTCCAATCACAATAGACACTTTTCTTTGAACTGCCCAGGAGGCAGTCAGTAAATTTTAATTCATCACTCACTCTAATACACATGGGTCACAGACCTCCCAATTTGTGAATTAAGTGAGGATGCTCTTACCTTTGGTGATTAGATTAAGGATGGGCAGGGCAGATTTAATTTCATTATCACATTAGAGAAGATGAAATGGGATTGCTAGTACATATAGAACATTCAGCTTGTCAAGAATTATGGCCACCTTTTCATGTGAAAGAGATATGAAGGAAGAGATAGTGGCAGAAGACATGTAAGTGATATGGGGAGAGGAAAAGGGAAGCAAAGGCTGTTCAAGATAAATGGCCCCTTTTTTCCTATAAAAGGTTCTCCCCTGAAAGGGGAGGTAAGGGATAGGCAGAAGCATGGGAAATTTGAGGAGGGATAAAAATGTTTAGAAGAAGCATTTGGAAAGTAGGATAGTAAGTTGATGATTGTAGAGGGATTGCCTAGCATCAATGAGGGCCTAGCTGAGGTCATATAACATAAATTTGTAGTGGACTCAGTCAAAACAACTGTATAATTTTTTCTACCTCTTTTCAGCAGCATGTGTAGAGAGGAAAGTAGTGCATGGTAGCTGTCATTGACATCTGGAGCTTAGAGGAACACAATTAGAAATATAATGAGAGGGTCTAAGGACTCAGGAGAAAAGGAGAAGAAAAGAAGACAGAACAACCCAGGAAATACAATAACATATTCTATGAATGCAGTGGATTGAAATGAGGAAAAGAAATAGCTTCTAGAGGCAAGACAAGGAAAAAATTTAAATAAAATTTAAAATATCAGGAATGAAAAAAATCAGCAAATAAATACTTTAAATTAGCTGAAAAAGGGTTCTGGGTTAAGATGGCGGCAGAGTAAGAAGCAGCTCTTAACCTCTCCTGACCGAAACACACAAAATTCCTCAAGGGGACATAAAAACAACTCCAGACGAACAGAGGAACCCCACAACAGGGCACAGTGTGGAAGGTACATGGAATCAAGGCATTTCCATGCTATAAAGGGGTGAAACAGCTCTCACTAAATCGCGGGCTGAGCAACCACCCCACCCTCACCCCCTCCACACACAACACCTATAGCGCCGAAGCCAGCTAAAAAGAAATAGAGCAAGTTTGGGGCACCCATCGAGTCATTGGCAGCTCCGGGGCCTGTTCCTGAGAGCAGCAAGATTTAGGACCCCAAAAAGCTAACGAACGCACACAAAATCTGAGCACGGGAGCAGGGCGCAGAGAACAGACGCTGGACGCAGAGTGTGGGCTCAGAGCAAAGGCAGGGGCGGAGGCGTGGGTGGAGGCAGACACAGCCACAAGCTAAAGCTCTGAAACCCTGAGTGGGGAACCAGTGCAGACGGGTATACAACTGTGGAAGCAGCGCCCTGAGACTTGTAAAGGAACCTCCGGCAGAGGATCAAGCAAGAGGGTCCACCAGGGGGTTTGACCGCGGACAGACCCTGAGCGTGAGGATAAACCTGAGAAGCTGCTGGGCTAAAGATGGCTACCCAGTCTCAGGAAGTTCAGAAGAGAAAGATTAACAACAAGAAAAAGAAGTCTTTAACACTCGACAACTTTTACACAGAGAAAATCCAGACAACCGAGCAAACAGAGGAGGAGAAAAAACAAGCATCCAGACCCTCCTCAAATAAAGAAAACTCCTCACAAGCTATGGAAGAGTTCAAAACTGAGATTCTGAGGAAAATGGAAGAGATCTGGCAAGAAAATAACTGTTTAAAAGGTAGAATCTTGCAATTGGAAAGTGAGACTCAGAAACCAAATGAACTGATAAGCAAATTGAACACCGGAAATGACCAGACTGAAAAGGAATACCAAAAGATTATAGCCGAAAACCAAAATATCATAGCCAAAAACCGAAAGATTATAGCCAAAAACCAATCCCTAAAAGCTAGAATTGAGCAATTAGAAGCTAATGATCTCTCAAGACAACAAGAACAAATAAAACAAAGTCAAAAGACTGAAAAAATAGAAGGAAACATGAAATATCTCAATGAGAGAGTGACAGACCAAGAAAACCGGTCTAGAAGAGACAGTTTGAGAATAATTGGTCTTCCAGAAAAACCAGAAATTAATAGAAACCTGGACTCCATACTAACAGAAATAATTCAGCAAAATTGCCCTGAAGTCCTACAACAAGAGGGCAATATAGACATTGAAAGGATCCATAGATTACCCGCGACATTCGATCTAGATAAGAAAACACCCAGGAATATAATTGCCAAATTCAAGAGATTCCAAGCAAAAGAAAAAATCTTACAAGAAGCCAAAAAGAGACAATTCAAATATCGAGGAGCACCATTCAGGATCACACAGGATCTGGCAGCCTCCATGCTAAAAGATCGCAAGGCTTGGAATACGATATTCAGAAAGGCAAGAGAGCTGGGCCTGCAACCACGGATCAACTACCCATCAAAATTGACTATATATTTCCAGAGGAAAGTATGGGCATTCAACAAAATTGAAGAATTCCAGGTATTTGCACAGAGAAGACCAGGGCTAAATGGAAAGTTTGATATCCAACCACAAAAATCGAGAGAAACATGAAAAGGTAAATAAGATACAGAGGGGAAAGAAAGAAAACTTATAATTTTTAAATTTGCCTTGTTAAGGGCCTCAGTGAGATCTAATTATCTGTATTCCTATGTAGAGAAATGTTATGTAAAATTCTCTGTAGTAAACTCTATTGACTATTATAGTATTCACTATTATAGTAATCAGAAGAATAATTCACAGGGTGAGGGTGGAACACTAAATAATCTAAAATGACATGGGGGATGGGAAAGAGAGGGTGAATAGCAGGGGACACCAAGAGAAACTTGAGTGAATAAGAAAAATAGGATATTCTATTACACACAAAGAGGGCATGGGAAGGAGAGGGGACAAATACTATTATAAGAAGGAGAGGAAGAGAGCATTAAGAGGTAATAATCAAACCTTACTCTCTGTGTAATCAACCCGGAGAGGGAAGAGTAGCTATACTATCCATTGGGACATAAACTCTTATCTAACCCTTCTGAGAAAGTCAGAAGGGATAAACTAAGGGGAGCAGGGGAGTGGGGAGGTCAAAAAAAGGGAGGGGAGAAGAAGGGGGAGGGAATTCATAAGGCTTTAAAAACAAAAAGAGGGGGAAAAATAAGGGAGGGGTTAGAAAGGGAAGTTAATCAAGGGAGGGGATAAGGGATACCAGCTCAAAGCAAACCACTGATTTAAAAGGAAATAGTATAAGAAAAAGAGGGTAGGAATAGGGGAGGATACGAAAATGTCAGCAAATGCACAACTGATGATTATAACTCTGAATGTGAATGGGATGAACTCGCTCATAAAATAGAAGCAAATAGCAGAGTGGATTAGAAACCAAAATCCTACCATATGTTGTCTACAAGAAACACATATGAGGTGGGTGGACATACACAAGTTTAAGGTTCAGGGCTTGAGCAAAATCTTTTTGGCGTCAAATGAGAAAAAGAAGGCAGGAGTGGCTATTATGATCTCTGACAAAGCCAAAGTAAAAATAGATATGATTAAAAAAGACAGGGAAGGTCATTACATCCTGATTAAAGGCAGTATAAACAGTGAGGAAATAACACTGCTCAATATGTATGCACCAAGTGGCATAGCATCCAAATTCATAAAGGAGAAACTGGCAGAGCTCAAGAAGGAAATAGATAGTAAAACCATACTAGTGGGAGATCTAAATATTCCTCTTTCAGATCTAGATAAATC
>NW_025346159.1:0-2042 GCF_016433145.1 Gracilinanus agilis | reverse complement strand
GTGGTTGCAGGCCCAGCTCTCTTGCCTTTCTGAATATCATATTCCAAGCCTTGCGACCTTTTAGCGTGGAGGCTGCCAGATCCTGTGTGATCCTGATTGGTGCTCCTTGATATTTGAATTGTTTCTTTCTGGCTTCTTGTAAGATTCTTTCCTTTGCTTGGAAACTCTTGAATTTGGCAATTATATTTCTGGGTGTTGTCTTTTCTTGATCGAATGTCGCAGGTGTTCTATGAATCCTTTCAATGTCTATATTGCCCTCTTGTTGTAGGACTTCAGGGCAATTTTGCTGAATTATTTCTGTTAGTATGGAGTCCAGGTTTCTATTAATTTCTGGTTTTTCTGGAAGACCCATTATTCTCAAATTGTCTCTTCTAGACCGGTTTTCTTGGTCTGTCACTCTCTCATTGAGATATTTCATGTTTCCTTCTATTTTTTCAGTCTTTTGACTTTGTTTTATTTGTTCTTGTTGTCTTGAGAGATCATTAGCTTCTAGCTGCTCAATTCTAGCCTTTAGGGACTGGTTTTCAGCTATAATCTTTCGGTTTTCAGCTATGATCTTTTGGTTTTTGGCCATAATCTTCTGGTTTTCGGCCATAATCTTCTGGTTTTCGGCTATAATCTTCTGGTATTCCTTTTCAATCTGGTCATTTCTGGTGTTCAATTTGCTTATCAGTTCATTTGTTTTCTGAGCCTCACTTTCCAGTTGCAAGATTCTACCTTTTAAACTGTTATTTTCTTGCCAGATCTCTTCCATTTTCCTCAAAATCTCAGTTTTGAACTCTTCCATAGCTTGTGAGGAGTTTTCCTTATTTGAGGAGGGTCCGGATGCTTGTTTGTTCTCCTCCTCTGTTTGCTTGATTGTCTGGATTTTCTCTGTGTAAAAGTTGTCAAGTGTTAAAGACTTCTTTTTCTTGTTGTTAATCTTTCTCTTCTGAACTTCCTGAGACTGGGTAGCCATCGTTAGCCCAGCAGCTTCTCAGGTTTATACTCGCGCTCAGGGTCTGTCCGCGGTCAAGCCCCCTGGTGGATCCCCTTGCTTGATCCTCTGCAGGAGGTTTTTTTACAAGTCTCAGGGCGCTGCTTCCACAGTCGTACACCCGTCTGCCTCCACCCAGGCCTCCTCGGAGCCTGAGCTCTGAGCCCGCCTGAGCTCTGCTCCCGCGCTCTGCACCCTACGCCCGCGCTCAGATTTCGGGTGCGTTCTTTGGCTTTTTGGGGTCCCAAATCTTGCTGCTCTCAGGAACAGCCCCCGGAGCTGCCAATGACTTGATGGGTGCCCCAAACTTGCTCTATTTCTTTTTAGCTGGCTCAGTGCTACAGGTGTTGTGTGTGGAGGGGTTGGGGGTGGGGTGGTTGCTCAGCCCGCGATTTAGTGAGAGATGTTTCACCCCTTTATAGCATGGAAATGCCTCGATTCCACGTACCTTCCACACTGTGCCCTGTTGTGGGGTTCCTCTGTTCGTCTGGACTTGTTTTTATGTCCCTTTGAGGAGTTTTGTGTGTTTTGATCAGGAGAGGTTAAGAGCTGCTTCTTACTCTGCCGCCATCTTAACCCAGAACCTCCAGGGAGCAGTCATTTTTGCTCTCTGTCCTTGGAGAGATCATCCTGCCTGACTGGATCTAGCAAAACCCCAGCAGACTGTTTTATATCTCTCTAAAACACTTGCCATGTTTTTATATTCATCCTCCTTTACATATCCTTGATTTTGAATACATATCTTTTCTGTATGTAGGCATTTTATATCCTTATTCCCTGTGCTTACACCTTGATTTTGTTTTTTGTCTCAAATTCTCTGTCGCAAATTCTATAATTTGAGAATCCTCTCTTAAAAGTAATTACTGGGCTAAGCTTTTCATGATTAAATTCAACAATCTATTATTATATTTTATTATATATATACATATATATTATTACATTAGTGCCTACTATATATAAGAGAGCATGTTGCACTAAGATACAAAAATATTTTTAAGTCCCTGATTATAAGAACATGCATTCTTCTAAGCAATACAACTTGTAAACAGATATATATATATATATA
>NW_025346158.1:0-2221 GCF_016433145.1 Gracilinanus agilis | reverse complement strand
AGAGAGAGAGAGAGAGAGAGAGAGAGAGAGCTTTAAGGCTTGCAAAGTGCTTTACATATGCTTGCAGAGGGGGCAGCTGGGTAGCTCAGTGGAGTGAGAGTCAGGCCTAGAGACAGGAGGTCCTAGGTTCAAACCCGGCCTCAGCCACTTCCCAGCTGTGTGACCCTGGGCAAGTCACTTGACCCCCATTGCCCACCCTTACCAATCTTCCACCTATGAGACAATACACCGAAGTACAAGGGTTTAAAAAAAACAAACAAAAAAACATATGCTTGCAGATGTTATTCAATCTTCTTTTTTTTAACCCTTACCTTCCACCTTAAAATCAATACTGTGTATTGGTTCCAAGATAGAAGAATGGTAAGGTCTAGGCAATGGGGGTTAAGTGACTTGCCCAGGGTCACACAGCTAGGAAGTGTCGGAGGTCAGATTTGAAGCCACGACCTCCCGTCTCTTGACTCCCTATCTACTGAATCACTTAGTTGCCCCCATCTTAATTCAATTCAATATAAAACCCTGTTAAAGGGCTGAGGGAATGGATTGGAAGAAGAAACTATAATAATAATCTAGGCAAACAGTGATGAGGAACTACGACTTTATTAGGGACCTGGATTTTATTTTGTCTCTGCCTTTGCCCCTTATTTCTCACGAGCCTAAGTCTCATTTTCAATTTCCTCCTCTATACAATGAGAAAAACCCCAATTTGCAAGCAGAGGAGACTAGCCTCTCAGCTCTGCCTTGCCTTACCCAGAGTTGGCGGGGGGGGGGGGGGGGGTCCTTATTCCTAGAGGAATCTCTAGAAATAGAAATAGAAAGGAGGGCTGAATGTAAGAGACATTTTAGAGGTATGGTTTATGGGACTTGGTAATCAATAGGAAAATCAATAGTAGAAACAGAGGAGTCAAAAATAAACCCAAGATTTTGAGCCTAGGAGGCTGGGTAAATAGATGTCACTGACAAATAGTGAAAGCAGAAAGCAGAAAGAAAGAGAAGATTTTGAGGAAAGATAATTCAGTTTGGGACATGGTGAATTTTTATCTGAGATTAGTTTTGTTGTTATTGTTTAGTCATTTCAGTTGTGACTCACTCTTTGTGACCCCATTTGGGATTTTCTTAGCCAAGATACTTGAATAATTTGCCATTTTCCTTTTCTAGCTCATTTTTCAGATGAGGAAACTGAGGCAAACAGGGTAAAATGACTTGCCAAGCTGGTAAGTGTCTGAGACTGAATTTGAACTCATTTCTTCCTCACTCCAGGCTGGACACTCTATCTACTGCGTCACCTAGACTAGTTTGCCCTGCTCCCCTAAATTCATAAAGGATACTCATTTTTTCACATAGGGTCCAGCAAAAACTGCAGAAAGACTCTTCCCCGAAACTATTTTCACTGTTCAGGAAGACTGTCAAAGATGGCACCTCCGGAGTTTTCTTTCTTATTCACCTTTCCCAGTCTTCTAGGACATGGAAATAGAAAGGATGAGTATCATTTCCCCATTTTATTAAAACAGAAAAAATTAAGACTCACAGACAAAGAAACCATGGGGGAAGGGAGAGAAAAGAGCAGGAATGGACCAGTGCCCAGCCTTCTATCTCCTAACTTGCTAGCCCCCAACTAGTTGATTTGAGATCCACTGGACCCAGTCTGTAGAAGCAAGAGTTTGGGCATACACAGCCTGGTGGAGTTATACCTGGGCTGCCCCACCTCCTGGGGATTCAGGAAACAGGAAAGAGGTAGTGAGAAGCAGCCAGGCAGCTCAGGTACAGGCTGTGGCAGCAGACACAATGGGCTCCCTCCTCAGGGAACTGGGCTCCCTCCTCTTCTTCTTACATTGTGTAGTAGGGGGCACCACCAGGAGTATCATGGGTAAGGATAAGAATTGCTTTTTTCTTTGAGACTGTGTGTGCTCCTGCATCTGTAAGAGTGTGGGCATGGATGTATGATTACATATGTTCTTGTGTTTCTGCATGCATATGAGACTTCAGAAGTTGATTAAGAGTATGTATACAAGCTGCAGTGGGTGACATGAGTGGAAGCTGTGTCACTGCACAAAAACGTTTTCCCCCCAGTGTACCTTTGGGATTGTCCATTGACTGTAACATAGAGATAGATGATGGATAGATAGATAACTACACTGACGTTAGAAGAGGAGAGAGAGAGAGAGAGAGAGAGAGAGAGAGAGAGAGAGAGAGAGAGAGAGAGAGAGAGAGACGGGAAGAGAGA
>NW_025346157.1:0-2622 GCF_016433145.1 Gracilinanus agilis | reverse complement strand
ATATACTTCTATAATATATAGTATATATATACATTAATATAATATGCTTCTATAATATATAAAATACTTATATAATAATTATCTATTAATACCTATATAATTAATAATTGCTTATTAATACAATACCTCTATAATAACAAAGAATTATCTATTCATATAATACTTTTTTACATTTTTGAAGCTCTCTTATTTCTTTTACATTATTGTCATAAAGATGCTCTAAGTTAGGTTGGAATAGCGAACCCATTTAATGTATGAGAAAATAGAGGCATAAAGGAATTAAATCAAAGTGAGTTAATGACACAGCCAGACCAAAAATCAAGTGTTTTAACTCTAAGTTTAGAATTTCGTCCCCTACCAAACTATCTAAATTTTGCCTCTTTTTTAAAACCCTTACCATCTGTCTTAGTATCATTTCTAAGGGAGGCAAGGGCTAGGCAATAGGGGTTAAGTGATTTGCCCAGGGTCACACAGCTAGGAAGTGTCTAAGATCAGATTTGAACCTAGACCCAATTCCAGGCCTGCTGCTCTAAATACTGTACTATCTAGCTTTTCCCATATTACGTAAATTTTTTACTACATAGCTTTGCTCAGGTCAGAAAAATCACAGAGCTAGATCTGGAAGGATGCTCAGTGGCCACCTTTCAACCTCTCATTTTACAGATGAGAAAACTGAGACCCAAGAAATGTTTACTGGTCACTAAAGCAGAAATGAACTAAGGGGAGATTTGAACCCAGATTCTCCAACTCAAGAATCGGTGCTCTTTTTCTTGTATCAAGAGGTCTAGCAAAAGAACATAGCATGTGTATGGAAACTTTGCCTTAAAACTCTACCCTAAGGTAACAGGAAAGACAATGAACTAAATTAAAGATGAATCGAAAAGTATCCTAAATGATAACAAGAGCACCTCACATTTTAACAGCCGGTTAATAAGCTTTTACTAAAGTGCCTCCTATGTGCTAGACTCTGTGCTAAGATACAAAGAAAGGTAGAAGATTATCCCTGCCCTTGAGGAGCTCACAGTCTAAAAGGGGAAGGAGACAGGGGGGACAACATGCAACCAAAGAACTGTGTAAATAAGCTAAATACAGGATAAATAGGAAAATTTAAGAGAGAGAAAGGACTAGTAGGAAGGACTTCTTGTAGAAGGTGGGATTTTAGTTGGAAATTGGAGAAAGTGAAAATCCCAACTTGTACAGGAAGTTTTTCCCAGTCCCTTAATAACATTTTAAGATTTACAAAGAGATTTCCTTCAACTCTTTGCGTGCCATAACGCTGGCTATACTTTCATGGAATTTCATAGCTATTGGCTGACAGAAGAAGCCTGGCTAGGAATATTGAAGTATGTTTCAACAACAATACTAGGAGAAGAATTAATGGTCTATCGATATTGAGAGACTGCCAGAGGAATTGATGCTTGGGCTAAATGACCATTTATCTGGCAAAAGAGAAGGCAATTTACTCCATCAGAAATGATTCTGGGCTTCCGGGTTAAGATGGCGGCAGAGTAAGAAGCAGCTCTTAACCTCTCCTGACCGAAACACACAAAACTCCTCAAGGGGACATAAAAACAAGTCCAGACGAACGGAGGAACCCCACAACAGGGCACAGCGTGGAAGGTACGTGGAATCGAGACATTTCCAGGCTAAAAAGGGCTCTCACTCAATCGCGGGCTGAGCAACCGCCCCACCCCCACCCCCTCCACACTCACCTATAGCTCCGAACCCAGCTAAAAAGAAATAGAGCAAGTTTGGGGCACCCATCGAGTCATCGGCAGCTCCGGGACCTGTTCCTGAGAGCAGCAAGACTTAGGACCCCATTAAGTCAAGAACGCACGCGAAATCTGAGCGCGAGGGAGCAGAGAGTGGACGCTGGGCGCAGAGTGCCGGCTGAGCAGAGGCGTGGGTGGAGGCAGACACAGCCAGGAACTAAAGCCTAAGTGGGGAACCAGTGCAGATGGGTATACCACTGTGGAAGTAGCTCCCTGAGACTTGTAAAGGAACCTCCTGCAGAGGATCAAGCAAGGGAATCCACCAGGGGGCTTGACCTTGGAAAAAACCAGAACTCAGACCTCAGGAGCCAATAGATCTCAGACAGACACTGAGCGCGAGGATAAACCTGAGAAGCTGCTGGGCTAATGATGGCTAATCAGTTACAGGAAATTCAGAAGAGAAAGAATAATAACAAAAAAAAGAAGTCTTTAACATTCGACAGCTTTTACACAGAGAAAATCCAGACAACCGAGCAAACAGAGGAGGAGAACAAACAACCATCCAGACCCTCCCCAAATAAGGAAAACTCCTCACAAGCTATGGAAGAGTTCAAAACTGAGATTTTGAGGAAAATGGAAGAGATCTGGCAAGAAAATAACAGTTTAAAAGGTAGAATCTTGCAACTGGAAAGCAAGGCTCAGAAACCAAATGAACTGATAAGCAAATTGAACACAAGAAATGACCAGATTGAAAAGGAATACCAGAAGATTATGGCCCAAAACCAGAAGATTATGGCCGAAAACCAAAAGATTATGGCCGATAACCAGAAGATTATGGCCGAAAACCAAAAGATTATAGCCGAAAATCAATCCCTAAAGGCTAGAATTGAGCAAGTAGAAACTAATGATC
>NW_025346156.1:0-9886 GCF_016433145.1 Gracilinanus agilis | reverse complement strand
TTTGAATTGTCTCTTTCTGGCTTCTTGTAAGATTTTTTCTTTTGCTTGAAAGCTTTTGAATTTGGCAATAATATTTCTACCCGTTTTTTTCTCTGGATCAAATGTAGTGAGTGTTCTATGAATCCTTTCTATGTCTATATTGCCCTTTGTTGTAGGACTTCAGGGCAATTTTGCTGAATAATTTCTTTTAGTACGGAGTCCAGGTTTCTATTAATTTCTGGTTTTTCTGGAAGACCAATTATTCTCAAATTCTCTCTTCTAGACCGGTTTTCTTGGTCTGTCACTCTCTCATTGAGATATTTCATGTTTCCTTCTATTTTTTCAGTCTTTTGACTTTGTTTTATTTGTTCTTGTTGTCTTGTGAGATCATTACCTTCCAATTGCTCAATTCTAGCCTTTAGGGATTGATTTTCAGCTATAATCTTTCGGTTTTGGGCCATGATCTTCTGGTTTTCGGCCATAATCTTCTGGTATTCCTTTTCAATCTGGTCATTTCTGGTGTTCAGTTGCAAGATTTTACCTTTTAAACAGTTATTTTCTTGCCAGATCTCTTCCATTTTCCTCAAAATCTCAGTTTTGAACTCTTCCATAGCTTGTGAGTAGTTTTCCTTATTTGAGGAGGGTCCGGATGCTTCTTTGTTCTCCTCCTCTGTTTGCTTGGTTGTCTGGATTTTCTCTGTGTAAAAGTTGTCGAGTGTTAAAGGCTTCTTTTTCTTGTTGTTATTCTTTCTCTTCTGAGTTTCCTGAGTCTGGGTAGCCATCATTAGCCCAGCAGCTTCTCAGGTTTATCCTTGCACTCAGTGTCTGTCCGTGGTCTATTGGCTCCTGAGGTCTGAGCTCTGTTTTTTTCCAAGGTCAAGCCCCCTGGTGGACCCCCTTACTTGATCCTCTGCAGGAGGTTCCTTTACAAGTCTCAGGGCTCTGCTTCCACAGTCATATACCCGTCTGCACTGGTTCCCCACTCAGGTTTTCAGAGCTTTAGTTCCTGGCTGTGTCTGCCTCCACCCACGCCTCCGCCCGTGCCTGTGCTCTGCTCAGCCTGCGCTCTGCACCCAGCGTCCACTCTCTGCTCTGGCGCTCAGATTTTGCTTGTGTTCTTTGGCTTACTGGGGTCTTAAATCTTGCTGCTCTCAGGAACAGGCCCTGGAGCTGCCAATGACTCGATGGGTGCCCCAAACTTGCTCTATTTCTTTTTAGCTGGCTTCAGAGCTCTAGATCTTGTGTGTGGAGGGGTTGGGGGTGGGGCGGTTGCTCAGCCCGCGATTTAGTGAGAGCCATTTATAGCCTGGAAATGTCTCGATTCCACGTACCTTCCACGCTGTGCCCTGTTGTGGGGTTCCTCCGTTCTTCTGGACTTGTTTTTATGTCCCCTTGAGGAGTTTTGTGTGTTTTGGTCAGGAGAGGTTAAGAGTTGCTTCTTACTCTGCCGCCATCTTAACCCGGAAAAACAAGAGGGTGTTTTTTTTAAGGGTGGTTACTTCCTGAAGGCTGTGAAGGCTAATACATCACAAACTGATAATAGGAAAGCTGAGAGGAAATCATCAATACAGCTGCATCCACAGAGCAGACTACTAACTCTGTTTTGGCAGTGGCCAAGCTGAATCAGAGAGGGTTGTGAAGAACAATAGCTCCAGCTTTATAAATCAATAGCTTCCAGTCTTGAGGGATTATAGCTTATATATATTAGCTTGACAGGGTCTCCAATCCCCAATCCGTATCCTGATTATCCTTTCCCTAATTAAGATCATAGATAAAGCATTTAATAAATACCTTCCTGAGTGGTCATTATATCATGACCCTTGGGGAGGGAGCAAACACAGTTAGACGAACAACGTGATCCAAAGCTAATAAGAGCCCAATATTTATAATTGATCCAACCCCAGGTGGGACCTGAAAGGGTTACCCATCCACCTAACCAAGGGGTCCTTCCTGGGCACTGTTATTTAGAAGAGGAAATTATAACATCTAACAGGGGCGATTTTGGTTGGTGTTCCCCAATTCACCAGTAACCTACAGGAATATAGAGACACAGCTTCCCTCACTAATATTCATATATCCTATAGGAGTAGAGTATCCCCTTTTATTTATAACAATGTCCATATAACATCTCAAAGGGTGACGGATGAGTAGTGCTATTGGGCTGGCACCCAAAATGGAATAATGTTGAAAGTAATGTATCCGGACATTTCAAGTGTGATTCAGCACAAATTTTAGCCACCAGGGTCTTCAAAGATCTATTCACACATTAAGCCTGTCTGCTTGATTGAGGCTTATATATGGAATGTAAGTGTTGTTTTATCCCTAGGGATTCGTACACCCTTGTTAAAATATGATATGTGAAGTGTGAACCACTGTCAAATGCAATATGTAGTGGAATGGAGAACCTTGGAGTTAGCTCCCTCAGCAAAACCTTCACTACAAAAGCTGTTGTATTGCGTCTAGCTGGAAAAGCTTCTGGCCACTTTGTTAATCAATTAATGATTACTAATGCATACCTGTAGCCCTGACACCTTGGCATGGTTATGTAATCAATTTGTATGAATTCAAAGGTTGTATGGGCCAATGGTTTGAGATATTTAGCTCATTAAATTCTCCAAAACTTGTATACAGGTTGAAACCAATTTGATAGAGTACACCCATCAACTATGTGGCAATTAACAAATGGAAAAAAAAGAACAAAAGACTGTACAAGCAGCATTGACCTCAATAGATCTGGTGACAAACTCAGCATCCCTAAGGACTTATGGTTTTTCCATGTGCAAGGTGTTTATGGGCTTTCACAAAGATATGTTCTTCACCAGTCTAGTCATAAAGAGAGGGTACAAATAAAGATAGTGCAACAGAATATATAGCTAATAGCCAAAACACAGTAACTGAAAGTGACATAGTATAATGGAATGTGATAGATTAGATTAATATGTAAACTTAAAAACAAAATTAAATCTTAAAACAAACAGTAAATACAATGAATGTGATAGGATACAGTCATATGTGTACATATATTAAGTTTCTATAAACATATATTGACACAAACATTTTGTAGGTAGGAAAAGAATCAGATTGTGCATAATTTTGAAGAACAGCAGTTGTGGGAATTAACCAAACTCATCCTTGATTTATTTAATTTAACTAATATAGTTTCTGCCATGTTCTTTGAGACCACTGCTTTGTTGTGAGGAAAGTGACTTGTCACTGTAATACATTATCAATTTGAATCTCATTTAATTTGATATCTTGGACACATAATGGATAGAACTCTGAATTTGGTATTACAAAGACATGGGTTCAAATCCTGCCTCCAACAGATACTTACTATCTATGAAGCCCAGGTAAAAGAATTTAACATCTTCCATTCTTGGTTTCTTAATTTTCAAAACAGGAATAAAAATACTCTTTGCTTTGCAAGATTATTAAAAGAACCAAATGAGATGGCATCTGTAAATGGATACGTATAACACGAATAATGTATTTTTATATAAATGCTAGCTTTTATTACTAGTCTTTTTCTTTTACTCAATGAATATTTATTAAGTGTTTATCATACATAAAACATTGTGGTAGTGTATGTGAGTGAAAAAAAATGTCTAAAATCCATCTGATTTGGCAGCCTGAAGTCCCAGTCCCTATTCCAAATGATCATACTTTTTGACCTTGTCACCTCACATCAACCCAGGCCTGATGAAATTCCTGGCAATATATAATAACTGCAGCAGACTGTTTCTTGACAAAAAAAGTAGAACTTTGGGAGCTTCTCCACCTCTCAGTCTAACTCTCAAGAGATGTCAATGGGTCTTGCGATCTTCTCATAATTTATGAGATGAGTCAAATCCCAGGAGATTGAAAGCATATTTGGACATAAATTTCCTAATAAATTTTCTACTTGTTTATCACTAAGAATAAGAGACCCAGGTGCAGTGCTCCAGGGCAAGTCAGGCTCCCATAGTAATTCATTCTCTGAGTGATGTCACTGTATATGGCTTGAGTGTAAGAGATAGGAAAATTGCCCTCCTCCCCATCCTAATTGTAAGTGGCACTAAAAATAAATGTTTAAGTTCTGAAAAGCCTTATAAATATATTTTGATTTTTCCAACCATATGTATCTCCTAAAGACCTAGCTTAAGTTATTATATGCTAATCAAATTAGAAAGGGATAAAGCAGAGCTGACATAGCTCATCAAGTAACAGAAACTCTCATTAGAGAAAAATTTGCCTATAGAAAAGAAGGTCAAGGGGGCAGTTGAATGTCAGTGTATTGAGAGCCAGGCCTAGAGATGGTAGGTCCTAGGTTAAAATCTCTCCTGAGACACTTCCTAGCTATATGACCCTGGGCAAGTCATTTAACCCCCATTGCCTAAACCTTAACACTCTTCTGGTTAGAAACCAATAGACAGTATTGATTCCGAGAAGGAAGGTAAGGGTTTTAAAGAAAAGAAAAAGTCAAGACACCAATTCTATTGAGACTTACCCACTAGTTCTGCTTTTTAAGCCTCTAGATTTGTGTAGCTCCCAGAAAAAAGACTGAAGTCATGTTCTCTCAGGTCTTTCTGTTCTTTATTCATGTGAGTTCAATATGGCACTTTTTGACCCAATTCAGCATTTTCTTGATAAAGACATGGCAATGGTTTATCATTTCCTTCTCCAGTAAGACCTTCCTACTGTGTCTTTATTCATGAGACACATCTGACTTCAGAAAAGGTACAGAAAAATGTCTGTATTACAAAATATTTTTTAGTTTGCCAAGATTAGATCACTATCAAAAACTTAGTGTTTTCCTATCTAATAATATGGTTGATTTGTTATTGAGTGCTTTACTTAAACAGAAGTGCCCCAATGGAATTTCAAAATGATATACCCCTAAATGAAATTGTTCATGTTCCATTTTTGTCAGTGATTTGTACAAAAACAGAGATGGCCGGTTCATTGAAATAACATACCTCTGGGAGAGATAGCAAACACATGTGATGACATAGACGGAACTAAAATAACTTCAACAATTTAAATGTTTGGACCAAGGAAATTATGATGAAAGTCAAGATAGAAAATGTAAAGGATAACATTTTAGGTTAAAAAAGGACATCTTAGCAAGTACATGATAGAAAAGTCATGGTTATAAAGACTTACATGAGTTTAAAAAAATCAGGTTACTGAAAGAACCACAAGCTCAATTTGAGTGAGCAACATGATATATCAATGAAAAGTACTAACATGGTACTGAATTAAGGTAAGAGAAATATCTTTCAAGAATAAGGATGTTGGTTCTACTGTAAATTACCCTCTTCAGAAGACCTCTGCAGTACAATATCATTTCTCATTCTAGAAAGAATGTTGTCACCATAGGATATTTCTGGAGAAGAGTTCTCAGCTAAAAGAAGGATCTCAGGCATATGCCATATGAGAACATATTAAAAGAATTGAAGACTTTTAACATGGAAAAGGGAAAACTTCTCTAGCATGTTGAGGGGCTGATGAAGGTAGAGTCAATCAATTAAACATTTATTAGGATTTAGCTAACAGGAACAATATCCATTCTCTGAACAAAGTGAATTCTTCGCACTTAAAGGATGAGTATTATTTGGCATGGCAGAGGGGACACTTGACAGAAGGAATAATATTGTCGATTCCCTCATGCTGATGAATGGAAAGACATAATGTTTCTCATATTCACCTGATTATGATTTCAGGTTCAGTTGATAAATCTTAGACAGTATAGAGTCTTCAGGAATACTTTCAGCTCAATGCTGTATTAAAATCTGGACATTATGAGTTTTACTTGGTTCCTCATATGCTTCTCACTGAACTATTCTGTGTAAACACTAACAATACTTACTTCCTGGGCCTGCAATATGCTGTGGAAAATATGACCAAAGACCTTTATCTGCTACCCAATATCAACCTCGGATATCAGATTTTCAATAACCCCCATGAAAAATATTTCTCGCCATGGACAATTCCTGGAAGTTGTTGTCAGGGACCAGGCAGACCTGACTGAATTACAGATCAGACAGGCAGCCCAAGTCAGTCATTTTCCTCAGGGGAGCCACCACTATACCATCCATCATTCTTGGCTTTCTAAGGTCACCAGGTAATTCCTAAAAGTGCTTACTACATACCTATTCTAATCTTCCTTTGACTTAATTGGTTCAGAGGATAGAAAATGCTGGGCCTGGAGTCTGAAAGGTCTCAGTTCATATCTGACTGTGTATCCTTACTAGCTTGGTGGCACTGAGCAAGTCATTTAACCTCTATCTGCCTTAGTTTCCTTAAGTGCAAAGTATAAATAATAATGACACCGATCTCCCAAGTTTGTTATGAACATTAAAGGAGATAACATTGTGAAATCCTTAAAAAATGTCTAACATGCAGTTGGTGTTTAATGCTTTTGAAATGAAGAGCTAAGAAATATGACAGCCCTCTAAACCAGTTAATTATCTAATTTATTCTGCTTTTTGAAATTTAAGGTAGGAAACTCATTGAAAAAAGAGCCTAACCCACAAATAAGAACCCTTGCTGGTCAAGCCAATCCCCACATTAACTAAAAAAACACATATTCTCTTTCATGATTTTCAATTGCATTTTCATTTATTTTCTTAAATATTTCCCAATTTAATTTTCTTAGGCAACAGGCAAATTACATCATCTCATGTCACACAGAGACAGAATAGATGAATCAGTTTATTGGGACTCAGGAAGAATGAAGTTCAAAACCTTTCTTCTATACTTAACTTGCTTTGTAACTCTGAGCAACTCACTCAACCTGTCTCAGCCTCAATTTCTTCAGCTGTTAATGGGAGTTATAATAGGATAATTCTTACAGGGCTTCAGCAGGAGGGCCTAAGGGTCAACTAACAAAGGTTTTAGCCAGAAGTCCTCCTTCCAGATGAACATTAGATTTATGGGGTAAAAGAAATATGCTCTTTTGAAGAGCAGGTGGGAAACTGAGTCACTAAGTGGGGGAGCATGGATCAGACTCACTGGTCATAAAGAATGAGAGGAGGACAGGGATTAAGAGTCAGGGAGAGGGAAGAGAAAAACACACACACACACACACACACAGAGAGAGAGAGAGAGAGAGAGAGAGAGAGAGAGAGAGAGAGAGAGAGAGAGAGAGAGAGACACTGAAGTTAGAGGGCTGGAGGGCAGAATCACTGAGAGAGCCCTATTTGTCAGTATGACTGACACTGCTACAAAAAGAAAGACAGAGAGACAGAACGAGAGGGGAGGAAGGAAAGGAAAGAGTTTCTGAGAACTTTAGGGAGTCTGGCAGAAAGGAAAAGGAGGAAAGAGTGGAAGAGGGAGTAGGAGAGTGTCTCAGAACCTCACGCTCAAACCAGATTCAGCAACCAGGGAGAACTCAGTTTGGGTTCAGCCTGATAGTGGGTAGTTGAGTCACTTTGCCAGTATGTGGGCTTCGGTACCATATGTCAGATCTGACTGACAGGGGTCTGACCATGGCAAATGAGACAGAGAATGAGTAATGCAACAGAGCTTTATTTATTATTTATTATAATACCCCCCTGTGATTCTTTGGGTGTTCAGTCTCCCCAATGGATCATAAAAATATAATCAACTTGGGGGCAGCTGGGTAGCTCAGTGGAGTGAGAGTTAGGCCTAGAGACAGGAGGTCCTAGGTTCAAACCCGGCCTCAGCCACTTCCCAGCTGTGTGACCCTGGGCAAGTCACTTGACCCCCATTGCCCACCCTTACCACTCTTACCAATACACCAAAGCACAAGGGCTAAAATATATATATATATGCATATATATATATATAATCAACTTATAAATTGCAATAATTTGTGGATAAAAGGAAAAAAAAAACAAAATCAATGATTGCTACATTAACAAAAAGCCAATTTCTGGGCCATCCCCTTTGACAAAAACATATACATTCAAAATAAATGCTTTCAACCCCCCATAGTTCAAATTCACATCCCAAAGTTCAATTCTAGATCTTCTTGATGCAATGAGTGGTCTCTACATGCATCTTCACGGCACGTTCTCAAATCAGGTTCTTCTTCTGGATTCTGGGAGGTTGAACCTTTCTTATACTAAAAGTTCCTAAATTCAAATGAAAGTTCACAATAATAACAAAGTCCCCCTTGAGGAAAATAATAACAAACAGGGATCACTCATGGATATATGGCAGAATGACAAGGTATATAAATCAATTGGCAGAAATAATAAAAAATATCAAAAAATCCAAATAAAAGAGAAAAAATAACTTGTGGATGAAATATAAAATAATAAAGTCTTATGTCTAAAAATTGAAGTAAAGCAAAAATAAACCTAAAACACCTCCTTGAATTAGGACCTAATTGAAGTTATTTCAGCAATTGTGCACTTACTCAATCAGTTGCCAGGACTACAGAAAGTTTGCCACACTATGATAGACAGAAAAGCGACTAGATTTTAGGAGCCAGGATGGCAGCTAAAGAGGTACTTGTTAGAATGTGATTCAGAGGAACACCTGCTTCTGACATAGGCCAAAACACCTGCAGTCTTGAAACGCAAACAATTTGAAGTCTTCATATCTTGGCTAAAAATCACATCATTCCCATTGGTATTGGTTGTTGGGATTTTTTTTAACTATTGCTATTATAAAAACATCTTTTGTGTCACTTCCCATGTAAAATGTGTCTTCTCTAACTTCTTATTTCATTGGGTAGTGTTGTAGGCAAATATAAGGTAGGTCATGTATATAAGGTAGATATATAAATACTTAGATAGCAGGCAAGGCTGGAATCTTCCAGTCATGAAATGGTGAGAAGGAAGGAAGCCTTTCCTGAGACTCTGGTATGGCGGAGGAAGTTAGATGCTGGTTTGATCTGTCTCTAGTGAAGAGTCCCTGAAAGTGGATTTGTCTCCTACAAGAAACATCTATCCTTTGGAAGTTCAGGTTTGAGCAGTGAATTTGGCTCTGGATGGTGGATATCAATACTGGTTGAGCTCCCTGTCTTCATCTATTTGTCAATTAATTTGCTGTGGAGCTGTGTTCTTAGAAAACCTTAGATCATTGCTGGAGTTGAGGAGGATCCAGTTGTGGGACATCATATCCCCTTCTAGCCAACCAAGCTGCACCTGACAGATTGTGTTAGTACAGAGTAGACTTGGCCCATCTTTTCAGTCCCTGGAGTTTGCCCATAGATTCTTATTTTATTGTAACCTATCCCTTCATCTCTTACCTTAAACTCATTATTAAATAATTTTTATAATTTATGGATTACTTTCCTTCTCCACAACCATTCAAGGACCCACTAATTGAGTTGTTTGTTTGCTGGCTTAGATAAGAATGATAGTTGGGTTTAACTGCCAATACTAACCCTGACACCATTCACTCCCAGCTGTGTCCTGTGTTTGTGGGAGTGGGTGAGATTTCCCATTGTATTATTGTGGGTCAGGAAGTTAACTCATTTCATTCCAATCATTCCCCATTCTACCCTCTTACCCATGACTACACCCTGTTTTATTTTTTCCTACTACAGTAGAGGATGGAATAAAAAAAGGCAGAGAATTTGTATTCAAAAAATGTAAATGATTATTAAAATTGACTTTTAAAAACAAACAAACAAAAAAGCTTCCAGGCATTGAATTGCAAAACATTATATATTGGAAACGATATTTTTTTAATGCAAAAGAGGTATGTAGGTAGTTCATTGATTTGAGACTCAGGCTAGAATCTTGAAATTCTGTTTTCAAATTTGGCCTCCAATACTTCCTAATTGTGTGACCCTCCACAAGTCTAAGGACTAATTGTATTGTACTTACCAAATGGCTTGGAACAAATACTTTGTATTATTTCTAGGATAGAAGATAAAGGTTTTTAAAAAAGAAAAATGAAAAATTATTTATGCATGACCATTTTCTTTACTTTTATTACATCTCAAAAT
>NW_025346155.1:0-2560 GCF_016433145.1 Gracilinanus agilis | reverse complement strand
GCCTACTTAGGGCTGAGGGTCAAATGAGATATTGATAAAACGCTTTGAGAATGTTGAGGTGGTAAGTAACCGTTACTTGTGGTTATTTCTTAAAGTGGGAAAAGTGAGGGAGAAGGAAGAAGGAGAGAACAGAGAAGAAACACCTCTGAGGGCAACAACAATTCTGGGACAAATTTCTACAGGTATTATTATCTTTATTTGTTCCATC
This sequence comes from Gracilinanus agilis, assembly GCF_016433145.1. NCBI lineage: Eukaryota > Metazoa > Chordata > Mammalia > Didelphimorphia > Didelphidae > Gracilinanus > Gracilinanus agilis. Next base: position 2,352 of record NW_025346155.1, on the reverse strand, counting down.
TAATCATCAGTATTCTGTGTTCTACCTATCCATCTATGTGTTCTATCTAGCAGAGTAGATTAAAAGCCAGAATGCCACAATATAGAACACAAAGATAAAACACATAGAATAGATGGATACATAGAACAGATAGATTAGATAGGCTACAAAACAGGAAACGTAGGATAGATAGATGGGTAGATAGAACAGAGAACAGCTAGAGTAGATGAATAAAGAGAACACACAGAACAGATAGAAGATATAGATAGATTAAAGAGATAGATTACACAGAATACATCGATAGAAGAGATGGATAGATAGAACATAGATAAGTAGAACAAATTGAGGAGATGTATGTATAGAATGCAGGAATGGACTGATTGAATGGATATCTAAAACACATAGAACAGAACAATTAGAATAGGTGGATAGTTAGAACACATTGAATAGATGGACAGATAGAAGAGAGAACACATAAAAGAGAAAGAATACAGAATAAGTAGATGGAAAGAACAGATAGATGATAAAAAGAACAAATAGATCAGATAGAACACATAGAACAGATAGAATAGGTAGTTGGAAGAGATAGAACACAGAACAGACTGAAAATATAGGTGATTAGATAGAAGAAAATGAACACAGAAATAAAAGAGATGGATAGATAAAAACAGAAGGCATGAAGGTATATAACAGAACACATAAAAGAGATGGAAGAAATAAAACACATGGGTACAACAAAGAGAACATAGAACATATAAATGGATAGATATAACACATGGATAAGTAGATGGACAGACAGAACACCTGGAACATTAATATTAGAACATAAGGAATGGATAGATAGAACACATAGAACAGTTAAAATAGATGGAGCTCATAGAACAGACACCACAGAATAGATAGAACATAGAACAAACAGAATATATAGATTTATAGAACAATTAGAAGAGATGTAAGGGGTAGATCATTCAGAATGTTTAGAACACATAGATGTATAGGTCGAACACATATAACATAAAACAGAATAGATGAAAAGATAGAGAACAGAGAAAACACAAAGAACAGGATAGATACATGGATTGTTAGAAAAAATAGAACACATAATGGAGAAAACACAAAGACAAGACTGACATAGAACAGATAAAACACAGAACACAATAGATGGAACAGATAGGACATAAATGATAGCTAGAAATGAAATACAAAGTGTTGAGATATCTTTATCATCTCAGATAATCTGATGAGGACAGTTCAGTTGATAAGGAAGTAAAGGACACTGAAGATCTTTTCCTCAGTTCATGCTTCCAGCTCTGGCTCTAGGAGCATGGAGTTTATTATATTCTATTTTCACACAAAGAACACAAAGAAAAACTTTACAGCTGATAGAGGTTACAAATCATACAAAAGAAAATCCTTGGAGGCTTCAAAGTAAAGATAGAAAAGGGCCGAATTCTAGCCGCTTGGATATCAGCAAACAAATTCTGAGAATCTTAAATATATTCTATAGATATCATAAATGAATTGAGTCTTGTATTTTTTATCGGGAGGACTGCACCTGGTTGGATAAAGTTTTGTCTAGCTCTGACCTTGGCTGACTTAGGAATATTCTTATAGTTTAGGGATCTTAATTTTCTTGAAAAGAAATTATTAACCCAGTTCTGGCTTCTTTAAAGCTTTCCAATGAGACTTATGATGTTATTAAGAAAAGGTGTGGATCTGAAAAGGAGTCAAAAGAGGAATCTCAGATTTTCATCTATTTAAGACTCTGTTCCTCTTATTGGCCTCCTACAACAAAGAATAGATAGAACATGTAGAATGGAAAGAATAAACACATAAAATAGAATATTTAGTATGGATAGGAAACAGAGGTAAGATAGAACATATAGATACAAATGATAGATGGATAGAAAAGTTAGAGTAGATGGAAGAGGAAGAGCAAATAGAACAGAAAGAATGCATAGAAAAAAACAAAAGAATAGATAGAACACATGGAACCTAAAAGAGATAGAACATTCATGGATAGAACACAGAGATACAGAAATAAATGAATAGATGGAAAAGGTACAGCATGGAGAAAAATAGAACATATTATAGATAGAATAGATATAGAGGTGGAGTCATAGAACAGATAAAAGACACTAAATGGATAGAACATATGGAATGGATAGATAGAATACATAGAATAGATAGAACATTAGAATACATGTTCAAAAAGAGATGGATAGAAGAACTCATAGAACAGAAGAGATGGAAGAGAGAAAGCTCATAGAACAGATAGATGTATAGATTAGAATACACAGATTAGAATAGAGATCAGAATACATTAATAAAAAAGATAGATGAAAAGAAGGTAAAATACATTGAAGAGATCAG
>NW_025346154.1:0-10532 GCF_016433145.1 Gracilinanus agilis | reverse complement strand
TCTTTCTTTCTTTCTTTCTTTCTTTCTCTCTTTCTTTCTTTCTCTCTTTCTTTCTTTCTTTCTTTCTTTCTCTTTCTTCTATTCAAAACTACTTGAATGATATCAAGCTTGTGTGAGATACAGGTAGATACTAATATAGTGTGAGATACTATTCAAAAGATGCTGCCCTCTCTCAGAAGAGCTGTGAGTCTTCCTTGCCTAACATAGATTGTAATCCCTATTAATATGAAGAACCCCTCGACCATGTTCCCAGTTGTGGTGGCCCTTGGTGAAAGCCCTCAGTGAATAATCTTCAGCTGCTTTCCAGACTTAAGTGAGTTGGCTGGTCCTTGGACAAAAGAGATGTCATCCATTGCTGGGTCTGTCCTTGGAGTCTTGCCCATTTGGTCAAGACTACTGGGCAGAGTTGATGTTCTCCTGCCATCTTTGGGTCTCTAGGGAGATCACCTACACCAAGCCTGCTCCAGATTAGGGCCTGAGCACAAGGTTCAGAGGAGCTTCTGTCTGATCAGTGATTAGAGGGTTGGGAAAGAAATCCTCTCCCAGGGCAGCTCTCTGGGAGTCATCAGTGGTGACCTAGCACACTTATGGGAAAGGGGGAAATGCTAATAAGAGGCCCCATTGATTAAAATGCCAAAGGCACCATCCATGGCTCTTGAACATTTGCAAGGCAAGTTCTAGAGGTAGGTATTGGGGCTCTGTTTCTATCTCCATTTTACATCAATCTTGCTTTATGAACCCAACCCGGCACAGTGTCTGCCACACACACACACACACACACACACACACACACACACACACACGTGCTTGAGAAATGCTTGGGGACAGTTGGACATAGGAGGAAACAGAGGATAACATGATATTTCCTCAGCACAGGCAGACCTCTTGGACTCCACTTCCCAGCGTGTTCTCCGTTAGTCACAGAGCTGAAAACTAGAACTAGCTGATCTTTGGTGGCGATTCCTAACTCTCGGCCTCAGTGTTGTATGGCTGGGAATGAAGAAATGCAGCATTCAGTGAGGAATGGCAAATGCTGAGGAGAAGTGCTGGGTGTGAAGAGGCTGAATAAATAAGGGAGCTGTCCAATGGATTTCAGTCATCACAGGTGCCCAAGTGAACAGGCAAATTTGCAGGGGGCACATGAGCATGGGGGTTGCTGCCTTGGTGATGGGTGAGCAAGGACTCAAAAGGCTCTGCTCTGAAAGCAAGTGGAATGAACCTGCATGTACCTGTGAGTGGGTGTGGCTACATACATGCATTCATGGGAAAATACACTTCTAGGCAGATCACTTTCAAATAGTCTTTCTCTGATTGACTTGTCATGGGATGTGCAACAAACTAAAGCCCTAAACCCCAGCATTGTTTCCCTCAACCCTGGAACTCTTTCAGCTGTAAGATTAAAATTGTGAGACTTGCTGCAGCTTTTATTATTTTATGAATCAGAAAGGAATAGGGGAAAAGAATGAGAGAGAGAGAGAGACTAATTTTTCTAGCTTCTCCATTTAGCTTGCTGTTCCACAGCAGCCATGTGAGCCTCCCAGTCATCTCAGAAATCATGAGACCTGTCTTGCCTCAGTTTACCCAACTTTCTCTCTGCCCACTGACTCTCACATGTCACACCTAGTGAGCCAACTGTCTCCTTTCTCCTTTGCCTGGGCCTCCCAGGGGACAGGCTGCCTGCCTCCTGCCTCCTGATCCCTTACCACAATTGCTGGCTTTTCTAGTTGACTACAGGGGGCACCAGAGCTTCCATTCTATCCTTGAGATCAGAGTCCCCTTCAATAATTTCCTTCACACACAGCCTTCCTACCTGTATTTATCATCCTCTTTGGTAGTCAGGATGTATATGATTCTCTCTCTTACTAGGTTGTAAGCTACTTATTTCTGGGCATTCCCTTGGCATCTAGTACTATGCCCTGTACTCAGGAAGTGCCTGATGCATATGAGAAGAATAAATGAACAAAACTACTTGAATACTCATATGAACTAGTGCAGTACCAGTGACGTCCAGTAGGTGGCACAGTGGGGAGAGCACTGGGCCTGGACTTGGGAAGACCTGGATTCAAATCCAGTCTCAGACATTTACCAACTGGGTGACTCTGGGCAAGTCATACTTTACCTCTGTTTGCTTCAATTTCCTCATCTCTAAACTGAGAATTTTAATAGCACCTGCCCCCCATGGTTGATATGGGGCATCGAATGATATATACTCATGGTAGAGCCTTTATCACAGTGTCTGGCACATAGTAGGCTAGCTATTTTTGTCAGAGCTGTCAAAAACTCCTTAAAGCACTGTTCCTTCCACCAGCAGAAACATTATTCTAGCTGTGCATGTCCATCCTTCATAACTGTTGTTCCTGCCCTCCATAAATTCACTGAGGAGATGGAAGGGGGTTCAAAAAGCTCGAGAGTCAGTTTACATCTTTGTTTGTTCCCTGGGCTGCCCCGGCTAACAAATTCAGCACCCAGTAAATGCCAACTAATTTCCTTTGACTAGACACCACCACGTGCAGTTGGCCATGCAGCTCAAGTCAGAAATTGCTAACTTGATAGAATCATCCAGTCTTTGCATCTCAGGAGTTAAAAGAGACCTCCAAGGTAACGTGGTCTAGCCTTGCATCAAATATGAGACCCATTTCTAACAGCAATTGGAGAGCAAATGACTTCATTAAGTGCTGCCCTTGAGAGTCAAAGACCTTCGGGGTTTATTTTGTTGTTGTCATTCAATCATTTCACTTTTGTCTAACTCTTCATGACCCCATTTAGCATTTTCTTGGCAAAGGTACCAGAGTGGTCTGCCATTACCTTCTCCAGCTCATTTTACAGACGAGGAAACTGAGGCAAATGGGGCAAAGTGACTTGCTACGGGTCATACAGACAGAAAGTCTGAGGTTGGTTTGAACACAGGTCTTCCTTACCCTAGGCTTGGTGCCCTATGTATGGAGCCATCTAGCTGCCCCATTGACCCTCAAGGAGCTTTGATTTTATAGGGGGAGGCAGAAGTTACACATGAAACAATAGGTGCAAAGGAATTTTTCATGGGACACCTGAGCCCCAGGGAGGGTCTGTAAAAGTCTCATGTAGGAGGGGGTGTTTGAGCTGAATTTCAAGGGAAACCAGTGATTCTATGAGATCACAGAGAGAGGTGGGATTATAAGGACAGGTCCATGCAAAAGTACCGAGACTAGAGAGATGGAGAGTCTTGAACTGTGTTATTGAAAATTTTGGGGTCCTTGAACTACATTTCCCATGAGCCCACTGGCTTCCTGTCATTACGAGATGACGTAGACTGGAGGATAAAATTAGGTGGCTGGACTTGTTCTCTCTCTTTTGCTCCTGATCCAGCATGGTGGCAGCAGGTAACAGCGTGCCTTTTAAACTGACTAAGCCAGAATGGCACGTGGCTTTATTTTCTAGAGACTATTAATAAATCTTTGAAAACCCATAATAATTTTAAAGTTATCTTTTTATATTAATTTTATTTCTTACAACCGGGAAGAGCAAGGAAGTTAGTTTGGCTGTAACAAAGAGAGCTCGAAGGGGAGGGGTTTGTAATCAGACTGGAGGGGCAGTTAGGTAATGGGTTACGTAGATGTCTTCACTGTCCCCCAGAGTCATGAACTCCATTGCCTCTGAAGCTATTTCCTAACAAGACTGTGGAATCTGAATTCATGAAACGCCTCTTGTCTTGGGTGCTCAGAGCTGGAGATCTCAATATGATGGCCATTTGCCAAGGGGGCCATCGAAGGCAGGAGAACCACTGAGGTTCCCAAGCATATCAGCAATGACAAAGACCCCAGGACCATGGCCAACTCTCAAGGAAGACTTCAGTGATTCTCCAGTAGAATTCTGTGTTGTGGTAGAGAAGTATGGATTCCATCTTCTTTAGCCCAAGGAGCTTTTATTAAGAGAATGAAAAGGAAATGGAAGGTGGGGGAGTTCAGGATGGAGACTTTATTGCTAGAAGAGACACTCTCCGTGTAGAGCCACCATATCCACAGAGGGCAACACAACACATGGAGAAGAAGGCATCCATACATTCATGCTCCAGTCCAAGTCTCTGGGGTCCTGAGGAGCTCCAACTTGCATTTCCTCTGAAACAGAGAACCAACGGGATGTTTTAATAGAAGGCTGCTTTGCTGTCTAGAGGACCAATAAGAGTGAGGAGTGAGGAGCAGGCGAAAAGAGAACTTAACCCAGCAGGATCATCCTAGCTGCAGAGGGTTAATGGCCAATCTCTTGGGTTTCTTGGCCCTGGCACGCTTGCATCCTGGAGGGCTGGGGCCCTGCCAATCAAGCCAGGATTGACTGGCTGACAGAAAATAACTAAGCCAAACTTAGCATGTTTCCCATGCTGGGAGAAACTAGAATCAGGCTCTAGACTGGGCCCATTCCCTAGCTGTATTAACTCTGGCCTTGACATGGATGAGAGTGAATAACCACAGTGGAGAAAATAGAGACAGAGAGACTAAGTGACGTGTGTGTGGCTGCACAGCTGGCCGGGCTCCGAGGCTGGACAGCAACTGCAAGATCCTGACTCAGGCCAGCCCTCTCACCAATCTGCCTCTCTGTGGACAGCTGGGGATGGCAGGGGTGAATGGCCTGGAAGAAGACTGGTCCACTGTAGGGTTAGGGTTCACTCAAATAGGCTGGCGGCTTGGCCCCCTTTAGATGGAAATAAGCCCATGGGCTCAGGAGGGGTCTTCTGCAGAAACGCTTCAGGGCTGGGCATCGATTCTTTGGTTACTAAAACTGGATAATGCCATTGCCGTGATTCTTCACATCTTTAGTCATCATTCAGCAAACATTCATTATCCACTCCAGGCCAGGCCCTGGGACACAGATCCCAAGAAGAAATCCCCCCACCCCCACCCCGGGCCAGCTGGGTGATTCAATGGATAGAGAGCCAGGGGAAGCCTGGGCTCAAATCTGGCCTCTGCTGTGTCCTGGGAGAGTCACTTCACTCCGACTGCATGTATAGCTTGTTTTTCTTTTTATAAACCTTTACAAAGTAAAACAAGCAACTCCTACTGTAGGAGGCACAGCCCGAGACCCTGGAACAGAGCCCTGGGCCACAGAGCAGCTGATGTTTGTCATATAGCTCACCTCTCACCCTCGAGCCACCCCTTTCCTCAAACTCTTGCACGAGATGTTTTCTATAAAATCACTGATGTAGGCATTCCTTGGAACTCACTCTAAGTTTAGGTTGTTTCACATGATGATTCGTCTTCCTGTAGAATCATTGTAACCACTTGAAGCTACTCTGTTAATGATTTACTGTGTGTGTGAAAAACCTGTGCAAAGGTCCTCCCTCTATAAAGCAGAAGTTATTCTCAATAAACTCTTCTTGATGGCCATCAGTATCTTGACCCTCCTTATCTCACCGTATTCATTTCATCTTTCATCAGCAGGCTACTCCCTGTCATCCTACTCTCAAGGAGTTTACATTCTAATGCAATGGATATAAAGACATATAGTCGAACTACAAAGAAATACAAGATCTGGGGTAGATCTTGCTCTCTCTCTCTCTCTCTCTCTCTCTCTCTCTCTGAGTCTGAGTCTGTGTCTCCCCTCTTTCTGTCTCCCTGTCTCTGTCTTCTCAGTCTCTGTCTCTCTGTTATTGTCTATTTCTCTCTGTCTCTTCACTCTGTCTGTCTGTCTCTCTGTGTCTGTTGCTGTCTTTCTCCTCTGTCTTCTCAGTCTCTGTCTCTCTCTGTCTCTTCTTTCTCTTTCTGTCTCTGTGTGTCTCTCTTTCTCCTCTCTCTCTGCCTCCTGTCTCCATCTCTCTGTCTTTCTGTTCCTGTCTCTGTCTCCTTTCTCTGTTTCTGTATCTCTGGCTTTCTGTCTCCCTATCTTTGTCTTCTCAGTCTCTGTCTCTCTGTCTCTGCCTTTGCCTCCTTTCTCTCTCTTTCTCTTTCTCTGTCCCTGTCTCTTTCTGAATTTGCCTCTGTATCTGGGCCTGTCTCTGTGTCTCTTTTTCCTTTCTTTCTCTCTGTGTATGTCTCTATTTACTTCTCTGACTCTGGCTATGTCTCTATCCTCTCTCTGTCTCTTTCTTTCTCTGCCTCTGCCTCTGCTCTGTCTCCTTTTGTCTTTCTGTCTCTCTCTTTTCTCTGTCTCTCTGTCCCTCTCTGCCCTTCTGTCTCTGTTACTGAATCTCTCTGTCTCTCTAACTCTGTCTCTGGCTATGATGCTTTCCTCTATCTCTGTCTCTCTCCTCTCTGTATCTGTGTCTGTATCTCCTCTCTCTGTCTGTCTCTGTTTCTGTCTCTGTCTCTACTCTTTCTGTCTCTGTCTCCCTATATCTGACTTCTCAGTTTCTTTCCCTCTTTCGCTATCTCCATCTCTTCACTCTGTCTCTGTCTCTCTGTCTTTATCCTCTGCCTCTCTTCTCTCTCTCCCTTTGTCTCTGTCTCTCTGATCTCTCTGCCTCCATCTCTGTATCTCTCCTTTCTCTGTCTCTGTCATCTCCCTGTCGCTCTCTGTGTCTCTATTTCTGTTTCTTTCTCTCTTTCTGTCTCGGTCTATCTCCTCTGTGTGTCTACTTGTTTTTCTCTGTCTCTAAGTCTCGCTCTGTCTCTTTCTCCCTTTCTCTATCTTTCTTCTCTTTCTCTGTCTCCCCCCCCTCTGTCTGGGTCTCTGTCTCTCCTCTTTCTGTCTCTGCCTCCCTATTGTTGACTTCTCATTCTGTGTCTCTCTGTCACTGTCTATTTCCATCTCTGTCTCTTTATTCTGTCTCTGACTCTTCTCTCTGTCGCTACTTCTGTCTCCATCTATCTCTCTAACTCTGTCTCTTTGTATCTCTATCTTTGTGTGTCTCTTCTCTGGCTCTGGCTCTTCTCTGTCCCTATCTCTGTGTCTCTGTCTCCTCTCAATGTCTCTGTTTCTCTCTTCTCTCTATATGTGTCTCTGTCTCCCCCTCCTCACCTCTCTCTCCTCGCCTCTCTCTCTGGCTGTCTCTTTCTTCTCTGTGTCTGTCTTCTGTGCCTATTGCTGTCTTACTCTTTTGTCTCCATCTGTTTCTATGTCTCTGTCTTCTTTGTCTCTATCTCTGGCTTGGTCTGGCTGGGACTCTTGTCTCTGTTGCTGTCTGACTCTCTCACTCTGATTTTCTGTCACTGTCTCTTTCTCTGCCTTTCTCTCTGACTCTGTCTCTGTTTGCCTTGTTTCTCTGTCACTCTCCTCTTGCTGCCTCTGTCTGTCTGTCTCTCTGTCCCTTTCTATCTTTCTATCTCTGTTACTGTCTCTCTCTCTCTGGCTTACTCTGCCTCTACCTCTGTCTCTCCTCACTCTGTTTCTCTCCTTCTGTCTCTCTCTGTCTCTATCTCTTTCTTTGTTTCTGTCTCTGTCGCTCTCTTCTCTTGATCTCTCTCTAATTCTCTCTGTCTCTCCTATGTCCCTGTCTGTCTCGCTCTGTCTCCTCTCTGTCTCTGTCTCTCTCCCTGTCTATCTCTGTCTCTGCCTCTGTCCTATCTCTCTTCTCTCTCTGTCTCTGTCTCTGTGTCTCTGTCTTTGTTTCTTTCTCTGTGTGTGTCTCTCCTCTGTCACTGTCTCTGTCTCTCATGTCTCTATCTCCTCTTTCTGTCTCCATGCCTGGCCCATTCTGTCTCTGCCTCTGTCTCTCTGACTCTCCATCTCTGTCTCTTTCTTTCTATGTGTCTGTTTCAGTCTTTGTTTTTCTTGGATCAAGCCTGTGCAGAGTTGGTCTTGGCTCCTTGTTGGTCCTACCTTTCCTATGAGCAGGTGTATGTTCCCAAGATGGCGTTAGTGTGGCTGACAGAGGGCGCTTGGTGGCCTTTGACTTCTCCCTGGTGGTGGAGGCCCACAGTGGAGGGTGCTGGGAGAAGCCCCAGATGGAAGGGCAGCTGGGACAGCCTTTAGCTCTTGGCTCAGCTCCTGATCCCAGGAATGCTGGAGAGAAGAGGAGGCCTTGGTCTCCAGTGTCTGCGTGAGATCCTGGTGCTGACACGGGGCCAGAGACTCGAATCTTCTCCCATTGCGAAGATCCCCTTGTTTCTCCTCTGCTCAGATAAAGGGAGAGAGAAGCTTCTGTTTGTGCTTCTAGGTCCAAGTCAGTGGGTGCATTTACTGAAGAGGAGGAGGATGCTAATAAATAACACGAACGACTAATATTTCTGTCACACTTTAAGGGTTTCAGAGGACCGCATACACCTGAGCTCCCCATTCTTCCAACAATCTCTTGAGGTAGGGACTATCATTCTGTCCCCATTTTGACAGACGAGGAAACTGAGGCAGGCGTAGGTGAGGTGTCTGAGGCACAGTTTGAACTCAGGTCTTCCTTATTACAGATGTGGCTACCTGATCACCTGCATCACCAGCATTCTTGCTCCTCCTGAGCCTCTTTTAAATGAGCTTGGTGTAGGACTCAAAGATTGAATGTCTTGCAGGAAGAATACTCGGCACTCTAGAAGTAGCTTGTCCACAGCTAATGTGGTCTGGTGGGAGCCTGACATTCTCTCTGCCACCAACGACCAGCTTAGGATTTCCTGTTGGTGGTGGCCTCTTTCTGGAGGTGTCTCCTGGTGTCAGACCCTGCTTTTTTGCAGTCCGTTACCCACTGGGGCAGTCCTACTTTCCTCTGGTGGACTCCCTAATATTCTTCAAAGCTCAGAGCAAGAGGCCCCACTCCAGAAGACCACCGCTAGTTCCTCAGGTCATCTGCCTTGAAATCTCTTTCCTCATCTATTTATCTGCAGGACCATCCTTACACGAAGAGGCCAGGAAGAATGCTTGTGGGGAAGCATGATGGGAGTGTTCCTAGATGTTCTGTAGCAGATGCCCACCAACCTTCCTGGGTGTGTTGGGCCACCGAGGCAAGACCAACAGAAAGCCCTCAGGGAGGAGGTCCACCAGAGTGTAGCCTGGGAATACAAGTCGCTGCTATTGCCTCCTTCTCTGGCTGGTTTCTTTTTTCCAGCTTGGAGGTGAAGGAGACTGGAGACAGCCCCATCCTTTATGAAGACAGATGGTGAAGAGCCATGCCAGAGATGCCTCCGATGGCCATGGAATGACCTGAGAAGTGAACTTACTGGGGCAGAAATAGCACGAGTCCCAACCTCCCCAGGCAATGAAGTGATTTGGGGAGCCTGTGTGCTCCCTGATGTTGGCTGGAATGTCTCTATTTCTGTCCCAGGAAAAATCGACTTGATCATAATTGGTTAAATGAAACTAGGTGGTGCTCCTCACTGGCAATCAAGAGTGTGGGGAGGAATGCCTCCCCGGAAAATGGGCTTGGTGGGGAGAGAAGAATCCCCCTGGCCCCTCAGAGGGGCCCTTAGACCCTTGAGAGGCCACGTAGCCACTGTTGCTCGGGGATGGCCTGTCCAGAGTAGTGTTCTGTCCGCGGAGTCTAATTGGTAGTCCTAGACTTGTCTGGTCTAGTAGACGTCATCTCACACAGTCAGTTTCCATTTTGGCTTCCTATTCTCAGAACCGAGAAAAGTCCCTCTCACTTAGCAAGTGCTTTGTATGAGCGACTGGTGGGAGAATTTCTTATTATGTCATATAGACAAAGATTATAATATTATATGTAGTGGTTTCGGGTTAAGATGGCGGTAGAGTAAAAAGCAGCGCTTAACCTCTCCTAACCAAAACATACAGGACTCCTCAAGGGAACATAAAAACAAATCCAGACGAATGGAGGGACCCCGCAACAGGGCGCAGAGTGGAAGGTACGTGGAATCAGGGCATTTCCATGCTATAAAGGGGTGAAACAGCTCTCACTAAATCGCGGGCTGAGCATCCCCCCCCCACACACACAGACACACCACCTACAATGCCAAAGCCAACTCAAAAGAAATAGAGCAAGTTTGGGGCACCCATTGAGTCACTGGCAGCTCCAGGGCCTGTTCCTGAGAGCAGCAAGACTTAGGACCCCAAAAGACTAAAGAACGCACACAGACTTTGAGCACGGACACGGAGCGCAGGCACGGGCCAAGGCAACACAGGCACGAGCAAAGGCTCTGAAACCCTGAGTGGGGAACCAGTGCAGATGGGTATACGACTGTGGAAGCAGCTCCCTGAGACCTTTAAAGGAACCTCTGGCAGAGGATCAAGCAAGGGGGTCCACCAGGGGGCTTGACCTTTAGAACAACCAGACCTGAGACCTCAGGAGCCTAAGGAGCACAGACAGACCCTGAGCGTGAGGATAAAGCTGAGAACGGGCTGGGCTAACAATGGCAACCCAGAATCAGGAAGGCCAAAAGAGAAAGATTAACAACAAGAAGAAGAAATCTTTAACATTCGACAACTTTTACACAGAGAAAATCCAGACAACCAAGCAAACAGAAGAGGAGAACAAACAAGCAATCACATCCGGACCCTCCCAAAATAATGAAAACTGGTCACAAGCTCTTGAAGAGTTCAAATCTGAGATGACGAGAAAGTTGGAAAAGATTTGGCTAGAGAAATGGGAAATAGCTCAAACAGAAATCAGGCAAGAAAATAACAGTTTAAAAGGCAGAATTTTGCAATTGGAAAGTGAGGCTCAGAAATCAAATGAACTGATAAGC
>NW_025346153.1:0-1306 GCF_016433145.1 Gracilinanus agilis | reverse complement strand
TATATACATATATACATATATATGTATATATATATTTCCTGGAAATTTAGGGGAAAGAGAAGAGCACTTTGGTCCCCCCCCCCCCCCCCCATGTCAAGAGAACATTCTGAACTTTGAAGGGTATGGAGGATTTTAGATTATTCCTTACCATTATTCCCCAGAAGGCAAAGACTGGTGAAATGTGAAAATGTACCTAAGTGGACCTCCTTGAGCTCTACACAAGGCAGAGGAGGGTAGGGAGTTTTTTTAGCAGTCAGGACGTGTGAGTCCACCCCTTTGTCACATGTACTTCCTAAGCTTGAGACTTCTTTACCTTTAGGTCTTTATAGATTTGGAAAATGTGACATAGATCTTTTGGATTGTTTCAAATGTTCCTACCACACCAACTTTTACTAATTGATAGAATAGCTCACATTTATATAGCTCTTATGACTTGCAGGCACTTTAAAATTATTTTATTTGATCCTCTCCACAACACTGTGATGCTACTATTATTCTAATTTTACAGCTCAGAAAACCAAGACAATCAGAATATCATTCAGCTAGTAAGTGTCTGAGGCTGGATTTAAACATAGGTCTTCCTGACTAAGTCCAGCACTCTCTCCACTGTACCACCTAGCTTGCTAAAAGTTAACTAAAATTAACTTAGTTTTGAATATGAATCTTAGGGAGAAACACATCATTAGGGACTTATGAGCTATACCACTATAATTGCTCATTCCTAGGACATGGTATCCCATTCTGGGTACCTAAGATGTTACTTTAAGAGGGAATCAGAATGGTTGCTACATAGAATTTGTTAAAATGATAAAGATAAAGATAAAAAACAAAACAAAACAAAACAAAAACCTAGTACTTGGTGAGGTTAAGTGAATTGGACTACTTACAGGAAGTAAGTAGCAGAATGAAGATGTGACCAGGATCCTCTGATTCCAAGTCTGGCACTCCCTCCATTGCAACATGTTTCTAGTCACAGAGAAAAGGAGAGTGAGTGATTGACTACTATATTGAGGATACAATGTGTTCATCTGTTGTGGAGGAGAAATGAGATTTTGTTTAGCAAAGATGGAAGAAAGGCATACCAAGAAGAACGACATGAGCAAATGTATAAAGTCAGCAAAGTAAAAGACGAATATAAACAACAAACATTTAAATTTAAATTTAATTTACTTGGAACATAATTTCAATTATCAGTTATTTCATAGTAAACTTTTAAAAAATATCTAAGATTTTTATTTGTTTCTTTTGCTCCAAATATGTTTCTTTTTCCTTTCCTTTCCTTTCCTTTCCTTTCCTTTCCTTTCCT
>NW_025346152.1:0-2125 GCF_016433145.1 Gracilinanus agilis | reverse complement strand
CTCTCTCTCTCTCTCTCTCTCTCTCTCTCTCTCTCTCTTTCTCCTCTAGACCTGTGATTATGAGAGTGTAAAAAACTCTCTGTCTGGAAGTTCCCTCTACCTCTGCAAACAAAGACTATTCATAATTTACAATCTTATTGCTTGGACTACTGAGAGGTTAAGTAATTCAACTCTACTATATATCAGAGGTGAAACTTGAACCCAGGTCTTCCTGATTGAAAGGTCATCTCTCTATCCATTCCATACTCTGCCTCTCATGTCTACTACTAGGAAAGAATTTCAATCAAGGCTATTTAGAAGGCAAGAATTTAACTTTATGGCTATATGACTAATCTGGGGCTATGCCCCTACTGAGAAAATAACTTCCTATAAGTTCTCCCAAGCCTGAAGGGGTAAACTGGGGCTTGAGGCAGCAGTGAGGAGTTCTCAAAAGAACAGGAATTCTATTTTGCCATCCAGGAACAGAGACCAGAGTCTTCTGCCATTCTAGCCAATGGAACACTCAATAGGGATCTCAGGGAAGAGTGGAAATTTCTTATCTCCTCTTGGAAAATAAATTATACTCCCTCTCTTCCTTTTGTGCTCCAGGCCTAAATCAAAGATGAGCTCAAGTCTATCCTCCTTCAAGAAAGAGAAGCTCTACATTTAGCTGGGTGCCTCCTAATTTCATTCTTTCCCTGGATCTTTTTTTCCCCTTCTGTACATATAAAATTGCTTTGGTTTGAGAGTTACCACAAGCGACAGCTTTATTAAGATGAAACCACTGCCATCTCCCACGCCCAGTCCCTTAAGCTTTAGACTTTTCCCATCCAGTTGCAACATGGGAATTTGAGAGGAAAGGGAAAAGGTTCTATCAGTGTGGCAAAGGCCACATTTTAAACACCACCACCACCCCCTCCCCCAAGGATTTCAGCTTTTGTTATTCTTTGCTAAGACTTTGAAAGAACAACATAAACTGTGAGGTACCAGAAGTCAAAACATCAGGGTAATGCAGTGGAAAAATATTCAGATTCTTGGAATGTCTGTTTATTTGGCTACAAAATTGTAAGTGGCAAGGGGCATGGAATCAGATAGGAGAGCCAATAGGCTCCGAGACCCAAGCCCAGGTGTGATCTGAACCCAGGCTGCCTTGCCAAAGCTGCTTAAGCAGCAGCCGTGGTATGGGGGTGGTGGGGTGGGGGGGTGTGGTAGGAGTATCAGATTGGAGCTCCTGTGTGTTACTATCCCTCTGACCTTGGGCAAATACTTTCACTTATGTGAGCCCCAGGGTTTTTTTTTTTTTTAAATGAAGAGGGAAAGACAGCTAAGTGACTCAGTGGATTGAGAACCAGGCCTAGAGTCAGAAGGTCCTGGGTTCAATTCTGGCCTTAGATATTTCCTTGCTACGTGACCCTGGGCAAGTCACTTAATCCCCATTGCCCAGCCCTTACCACTCTTCTGCCTTGGAACCAGAACCCAGTATTGACTCTAAGATGGAATGTTAGGGTATAAAAAAACCTAAAACATAAAATAAATAAAATGAAGGGGGACTAGATAACTCCAAGGTCTCTTCTCCTCTAATGAGTTAAAAATTCCTTCCAATCCCACTATTTCACCCCATGGGCACTGACTTCCAAAAAATCAATGTGGCACCCAGTTATCAAAGATGTTTCTCAAAGTATAAAACAAAGAAACCAAATCTCATTCTTAGGGCCTGGGATCAGCAATGAGGTTCTAAGATCAATGACTTCCAATTGGAAGGGACCTCAGAGGGCATCTATTCCAACCCTTTCATATGCTGCTTATGAAACTGAGTGACTTCCCCAAGGTTATACAGGCAGTGGTTATCAGAAGTGAAATCATAGACTTAGAGTTATAAAGGACCTTAGAAGTCATCTAGTCTGATTCTCTGCTTTTACAAATAAAGAAACTGAGGCTCAAGGAGATTAAGCACTTTCCCCAAGGTCACACAGGTAATTAGTCCCAGAGGTAAATTTTGAACCCAGCTCCTCTGACTCCAAAGCAAGTATATCATAACTCTCTGCTTCTCTAAATCAGCCTATAAATTTGTGTGTGTGGCTTAGGAGTGGAAGAGAGGGAGAGAGAGAGAGAGAGAGAGAGAGAGAGAGAGAGAGAGAGAGAGAGA
>NW_025346151.1:0-6354 GCF_016433145.1 Gracilinanus agilis | reverse complement strand
TCCTTCCTCTGAATGTGGGCAGCATCTTTACCATAAATCCCTCAGAATTGTCCTGGGTAATTGTATTGCTGCTGGTACAGAGGTCCATTACATTCAATTTTACCACAGTATATCAGTCTCTGTGTATAGAGTTCTTCTGGCTCTGCTCCTTTCGCTCTGCATCAGTTCCCGGAGGTCTCTCCAGTCCGCCTGGAACTTCTCCAGTTTATTATTCCTTTTAGCACAATAGTATTCCATCACCCGCATATACCACAGTTTGTTCAGCCATTCCCCAATTGAAGGGCATTCCCTCCTTTTCCAATTTGTTGCCACCACAAAAAGCGCAGCTATGAATATTTTCGTACAAGTCTGTTTATCTATGATCTCTTTGGGGTACAAACCCAGCAATGGTATGGCTGGATCAAAGGGAAGAAATGAAATTTTGACTAAAATAACTCAACAATTTTTTCCCATACAAATTCCTGGACCCCCTGAAATCTATCTACTAGTTAAGAATCCCTAAGCTAATCCAATTTCTTAAAATGAGAAAATCAAATTAGATAATATTTATAAAGCACTTAGCACAGTGCCTGTCACTGTGTGCTAAGAAAAGCATATTCCTTCTTTCCCATTCTTTTATTTTTTTAGACCTTTATCTTCCTTCTTAGTATCAATTCTAAGACAAAAGAATGTGAAGGGCTAAGCAATTGAGGTTAAATGACTTGCCCAGGGTCACACAGCTAGAAACTAACTAACTGAAGCCAGATTTGAACCCAGGACCTCCCATCTCTAGGCCTGACATTCTATCTGCTTTGATACCCAGCTATCCCTGCCCCCTTCATTTTATAGTGGAGGAAGCTAAAGGTTGTATGATTTGTCTCAGATTTCATCAAGGCAGAGTGTGAACCAGTTAGAGATCTATAACCCCAGTTATAGATGATCTCTGTTCTAGGTGAGCGCCTCTTTCCATCAAAGCAGACAGTGATGCCTGAGGACAAGTGCAAATCCTAAAACTTTAGCTGTACCAGGCTGCAAATACAACCCAAAGCATTTACTGAAACCACTCTCTATCTCCTTCCAGGGAGTCACCAGGAGAAGCAAAAGTTTCCTCCAGTGCCCGATGACCCCTCCTCCCTCCTCCTGTCTCCAAGAAGGAACCATGTGTGAAGGCAACAGGACGGCGGATGCTAATAAGCCCCATTTGGTGCCCTTGGTGGTGGTCCTGAGCAGCATCTCCCTAGTCACGGTGGGGCTCAACCTCCTTGTGCTCTACGCAGTGAGGACAGAGAAGAAACTGCACACTGTGGGCAACCTGTACATCGTCAGCCTCTCCATAGCTGATCTGATTGTGGGAGCAGCTGTCATGCCCCTGAATATCGTGTACCTCCTGAAATCCCTAGAACGGCCCCTCTGCCTCTTCTGGCTCTCTATGGACTACGTAGCAAGCACAGCCTCCATCTTTAGTGTCTTTATTCTGTGCATTGACCGCTACCGCTCTGTCCAGCAGCCTCTCAAGTACCTAAGGTATCGCACCAAGACCAGAGCGACAGTCACCATCTTGATCACCTGGTTCCTGGCCTCCCTGTGGATCATCCCTATTCTGGGCTGGAAAAGCTTTTGGTCAGATAACGACCAAAGCAAACCATCTAATGACAGTGCCACCGGGAACAAGTGTGAGACAGACTTCTACAAGGTCACTTGGTTCAAGGTGATGACTGCCATCATCAACTTCTACCTGCCCACCTTGCTGATGCTCTGGTTCTATTCCAAGATTTATAGGGCTGTTCGGCAACACTGCCAACACAGAGAACTCGTCAATGGGTCTTTCCCATCCTTCTCAGGTGGCACCATGGATCACAAAAAACACAAAGTCTGCCTCCCGAAGCAGGAGAAAAATGCCAGCCTGGAGGCTTTGAAAAGGAAGCCAGAAGGCTCCTACTCTCACATTAGTAGCAACACCTCCGTGAAGACCCAGGACCCAGCAAAGGAGTTGCCTCCAGGCAAGAACGCTCCTAAAAGTTCTGAACAAGAGGATGAGGAGGTGATGGTGAAAGACCACTTCTTCCCTACTGACATTGTGCAGACTCAGGATGGGATGGAGGAGGCCAGAAGATATATATCCATCCACCAGAACCAACCAGACCCCAAGGAGCTGCTCCCAGCCACTCAATGTGCCAGTGAGACATCTGAGGAGACCATATGTGCTGAGGCATCCTCCCGCTCGAGAGACTTCAGTGCTGCCTCTGAGTTAGCCACCAGCATGTCTACTGAAGACCAAGCCAAGAACAAAGCAACCTTTGGCCTAGATTACCTGACATTCACCTGGAAGAGGTTTCGCTCCCATTCCAGGCAATACATAAAGGGTTTGCACATGAACCGGGAGCGGAAAGCTGCCAAACAGCTGGGCTGCATCATGGCAGCCTTCATTCTCTGCTGGATCCCATACTTTATCTTTTTCATGGTCATCGCTTATTGCACAAAATGCTGCAATGACCATGTCCAGATGTTCACCATGTGGCTGGGCTACATCAACTCTACCCTGAACCCCCTTATTTACCCCCTGTGCAATGAGAACTTCAAGAAGGCTTTCAAAAAGATTTTCCGCATTAGCTCCTAAAGGGAAACTTCAGGGGTGGGGTGTCAAGATGAAAATGACTTCAAGGAAAGAAAAAAATGAGGGCAGAGGGACTACTTGGGTTTCCAGAATACCCTAACATTCCAGGGCTTAAAGAAGAGGGGCATAGCTAGAAGTCTTGGAAATCCCCTATTCCTCGCTGGAGATAGTGAAGATGGTGGTGGCTGAAACTGGATTTGAGCAGAATTGAAAATGGAGAGTTTGAAAAGTTCACAGCTTTTCAAGCAGAGCCAGCGCCAGGATTTTAATTGTGGCTCTGATATTTGGGATGTAGACTAAATGCCTTCAGGTTTCTATGGGCGCATATCCAAGTGGAAAGATGGGCAAGACCCTCGAGGAGCAACGAGATGTCTATCGATAGGCTCAGGGAGTGACTGTGATCCCAGACGTTGAGTGTTAGTTAACACGAACATGCTGGAACTTGTATAGCTGCATGAGAACTGTTGCTTCACCATGGAAGGTGATATATTTATCCTCAAGAGGCTACAATGGTTCAGACATTTTAGGGACTCCCCTTGGGGAATTGCTGGATGACCTCTAAGATATCCTTTCCAGCTCGAAATCTATCATCTTCTTTAACTAGTTTACAAGCCACACCAAAAAATAAAATATAAAATAAATAGTAGTGTTACTTTAACATTCTATGTAGCTTTCAGTCCTCTCAGACCACACTTGCCCCTTTCTCAAATAAAATACCACGATTCCCCAGCTTGGTTCCAGAATTGATTCCAAATTACTCTTCACTGTTTCCAAAAATAAAATCCACCTTCTAAGGATAATAATATAATAATAATTGACAGTTCTTTTGACCTTTGAAGATTACAAAGCACCTTATATGTGCTAACTCATTGGAGCCTCCCAGCTCTTTGAGAACGGTACTAAAGGTATTATTTATTCTCTTTTACACAGAGGAAATTGAGGTTAAATGACTTGCCAGAGTCATGGAACTATAAATATTAGAGGCAGAATTTGAACCCCAGTCTTTTTTACCTCAAGTCCAGTATGCTGTCCTCTCTATTCCCAGATCTCAAGGAAGGAATATTTGCCACTCTTGAAGGGATCTCAAAGAGCCACCAGCTCAGAAGGGCATTCCAGAGGAGTCTCCATGATATTTTGAAGAATGGTAGCCTCCTTGCAATAAATGTGTAACCTCCCAAGGAGACTACTTTAAAGGGGCCAACAATCCCCTTGAGTGTATTAGTGCTAGTCTATTTGTTTAAAAAAAAAACCATCCTGTTATACTATATTCCTTTCAGTTAGTCAGTGAGTCCCTGGTGAACACTGTTAAATGCCTACTATGTGCCCAGCAGTGTGATAAATGCTAGGGATTCAAACAAGGGATATGATAGTCCCTGCTCACAATCTAATAGAGAAAATAGCACAGAGAGATTATGATGGGATAAATAACAGACAATCAAAGAGGGAGGGCACTAGAATTAATGGAAAATGGAAAAGGCTTCTTGCAGAAGGTGAGATTTTAGCTGAACACAAAAGGAAGTCAGAGAAGCCAGGAGGCAGAGCTGAAGACAGAGAGTATTCCCAGGCATGGGGGACAGCTAGAGCCTGGGGCTGAGAGATGGCTTTGTGGAATACCTCACATCAAGAAATAGAGGATTGAAGATTTAGAACTGAAAGGGTCCTTGTCATCTCATCCAATACCATCATTTTACAGATGAGGAAACTTAAGGTCCAGAGCCATAATCTGATTTAAGAATCAGTAGAACCAAGATTCAAAACCAGGTCCTCTAATGCCAAATCCAAGACTCTTTCCACCATCCCACTAAAGAAATGACAAGAAACAAGAGTGGTAGAGTGGTTGAATTTTGAGGCAGAGGACCTGGATAGGATTCAAATCCTGATTCTCTTCCTTAAAAGCTAGTTAGCATTTGTATTGGACTTTAAGGTTTGCAAAGCAGTTTATGTGTTATCTCATGTGATCCTCAGAACAATCCTGCAAGGTAGGTGCTATTATTATCCTTGTTTTACAAACGAGGAAACTGAAGCTTAGAGCAGTGACTTAAGTAAGGATTAGAGAAATGACTTAAATAACTGAGTTAAATAAGGGTTAGAGATAACATAAGTGAATTAAGTAAGGATTAGAAAAGTGACTTAAGTAACTGAGTTAAATAAAGCCTTAAAAAGGTAACTTAATATTATACTGCTAGCAATTGGCTGAGGTAGGATCTGAATTCAGGCCTTCTTGTCTTGAAGTCTGGCTTTCTTGAAGTCTATCCACTATACCACCTCACCACCCATGTGAAAGTCATTTAACCTCTTTCAGCCTCAGTTTACTCATCTGTAAGATGGGGCAAAGAGAGGATAAGCTAAATGATCTCTAAAATTCTTTATAGCTCTAAATCTGATACTATGATTTTTTTTAGATCGCTTGTCAAGGTAGGGTAATGGATACAGGGCCAGCCTGGCAGTCAGAAAAATCCAGGTTGAAAACCTGCCTCTGATACATAGTGGATACGTGAAACTGGGCAAATCACTTAACCTTTCAGTGTCCCAGAAAACAAATGGCTGTATTTTGATACAATGATCTGTATCATTGTAGGAAGATTGCCTATACTGATGAATTCACAGGGCCAGAATATGCCCTTCTCCCTACCCACCCCCCCAAAAAAGTTGCTGTCCAGATGTGATTTCTCACCAGAAAGTTGATGTTAAGATGGAATAATGTACCCTCAAAAAAGGAGTCATCTGCAAAATTGTGTGTATCGTCTCTTGTGCTTGTGCTTTGGTGCTTAGAATGCAGTATTTATATAGTTTAAATATGAAGTTTGAGCTGTCATGTCATTATCTCTATTTATTTATTGATATTTAGCTGAATCTACCTTGTACTTCTGAGGGACCTCATAATGCACTGCCAAATGCTACAGGGTTTGTCTGGTTTCATTTGTAAAGTTCATTTAGAAAAGGAATTATTTTTTATTAAAAACAAACAAATCTCTCACTCCTATTCTGTTTTCTTTGTGTCCATCCCCAAATATATTTTCCCAAAAACTATTGCCTGTTGAGAATTTGGGGAGTTTAAGACCCCCCCCCAAGTACCTTGTTCTGGAAGCTGCAATAAGCTATTTCCCCAGGGCACTAAGGATCTCCAAAAAAGTCTCTCTCTCTAAAGAGAGAGTTCTGATTCCCAGGATTCCCAGACTCCAAGAAGTATCCAAAAGAAATACATTCAGTCACTGTTCTATCAACTGCTCCACTTACTGTACTGTTTTTCTGTTCAACAAATAAAGTACCTACTGTGTGCAAAGGCCTTTTAAGGTCTTGGGAGGGTAAGAAGAGATATAAATGTATTCAGCAGGTATCCTACTGTAACAAGCAAGTGTGCTGCAGAGCAAGTTTGTCTGGGCACTTGCTCTTTTTCACTCCCTCCTCCCAACAGCAAAGAGAAAGATCTGTTTCTATAATAGACCATATAGTTCTCTTGCCATGGGTCTTTTCTTAGAGACCAAAAGCTGGGACTTTCCCTTTTTTCTCTTTTTTCTACTCCTCCTCTGACCTGGAGAAGATGTTAAAAGCCTGGAAAGGGAGAAGTGGGGCAGGTTTTCAAGGGTTTTCAAAGCCAAACAGATCATTTTATATTTGATCCTAGAGGTAATGGTGAGATGATCAGACCTGGGCCTTAGAAAAACACCTACAACATATCTCTTTCATGGACTAAGGATGAATTGGACCTCCTCTCCCTCTCTCTCTCTCTCTCTCTCTCTCTCTCTCTCTCTCTCTCTCTT
>NW_025346150.1:0-4995 GCF_016433145.1 Gracilinanus agilis | reverse complement strand
ATTTGAGTAATTAGACCCCTGTCAGAGTTTTTTGTTTTAAAGATTTTTTCCCAATTTGTTTTTTCCCACCTGATTTTGACTACATTGTTTTTGTTTGTACAAAAACTTTTTACTTTAATATAATCAAAACCATTTAATTTAAATTTTGTAATTTTCTCTAACTCTTGCTTGGTTTTAAAATCTTTCCTTTCCCAGAGATCTGACAAGTATACTATTCTGTGTTCACTTAACTTATTTATAGTTTCCCTCTTTATATTCAAGTCGTTCACCCATTCTGAATTTATCTTGGTGTAGGGTGTGAGATGTTGATCTAAACATAATCTCTCCCATATTGTTTTCCAAATTTCCCATCAGTTTTTGTCAAATAGTGGATTTATGATCCAAAAGTTGGGCTCTTTGGGTTTATCATACACTGTCTTGCTGATGTCATTTACCCCAAGTCTATTCCATTGATCCTCCTCTCTGTCTCTTAGCCAGTACCATATTGTTTTGATGACTGCTGCTTTATAGTATAGTTTAATATCTGGTACTGCGAGGCCCCCTTCCTTTGCATTTTTTTTCATTATTTCCCTTGATATTGTTGATCTTTTGTTATTCCAAATGAAATTTGTTATAGTTTTTTTTTTAATTCAGGAAAGAAGTTTTTGGGTAGCTTGATAGGTATGGTGCTAAATTAGGAAAATTAATTTGGGTAGAATTGTCATTTTTATTATGTTAGCTCGTCCTACCCATGAGCAATCAATGGCTTTCCAATTGTTTAGATCCAGTTTTATTTGTTTGGAAAGTGTTTTGTAGTTGTTTTCATATAATTGCTGTGTTTGTTTTGGTAGATAGATTCCTAAGTATTTTATATTGTCTAGGGTGATTTTAAATGGTGTTTCTCTTTCTACTTCTTGCTGTACTAATGTGTTGGAAATGTATAGAAATGCTGATGATTTATGTGCATTTATTTTGTATCCTACAACTTTGCTAAAGTTGTCGATTATTTCTACAAGCTTCTTAGTTGATTCTCTAGGATTTTTTAAGTAGACCATCATATCATCTGCAAAGAGTGATAACTTAGTCTCCTCCTTGCCTATTTTGATACCTTCAATTTCTTTTTCTTTTCTAATTGCAACTGCTAGTGTTTCTAGTACTATATTGAATAATAGAAGTGATAATTGGTATCCTTGTTTTACTCCTGATCTTATTGAGAAGGCTTCTAATTTATCCCCATTGCATATGATGTTTGTTGATGGTTTTAGGTATATACTGTTTATTATTTTTAGGAAAGGTCCTTCTATTCCTATACTTTTCAGAGTTTTCAATAGGAATGGATGCTGTATTTTGTCAAAGGCTATTTGACAAATAGCCTTTTTCAGCATCTATTGAGATGATCATGTGATTTTTGTTTGTTAGACTGTTGATATGGTCAATTATGTGGATGGTTTTCCTAATGTTGAACCAACCTTGCATTCCTGGTATAAATCCCACCTGATCGTGGTGGATGATCTTCTTAATTACTTGCTAGAGTCTCTTTGCTAGTATTCTATTTAAGATTTTTGCATCTATGTTCATTAGGGAGATTGGTCTGTAGTTTTCTTTCTCTGTTTTTGGTCTCCCTGGCTTTGGAATCAGTACCATATTTGTGTCATAAAAAGAATTTGGTAGGACTCCTTCTTTGCTTATCATATCAAATAATTTGTATAGTATTGGGATTAGTTGCTCTTTGAATGTCTGATAGAATTCACTTGTGAATCTATCAGGCCCTGGCGATTTTTTCTTAGGGAGTTCTTTGATGGCTTGTTCAATTTCTTTTTCTGATATGGGATTATTTAGGTATTCTATTTCTTCTGCTGTTAATCTAGGCAGTTTTTATTTTTGTAAATATTCATCCATATCTCCTAAATTGTTATATTTATTGCCATATAATTGGGCAAAATAGTTTTATTTCCCAATGGATAGTATAGCTACTCTTCCCTCTCCGGGTTGATTACACTGAGAGTAAGGTTTGATTATTACCTCTTTATGCTCTCTTCCTCTCCTTCTTATAATAGTATTTGTCCCCTCTCCCTCCCATGCCCTCTTTGTGTGTAATAGAATATTCTATTTTCTTATTCATTCAAGTTTCTCTTGCTGACCCCTGCTATTCATCCCCTCTTTCCCATCCCCCATGCCATCTTTGATTATTTAGTGTTCTACCCTCACCCTGTTAATTATTCTTCTGATTACTATAATAGTGAATATTATAATAGTGAATAGAGTTCACTACAGAGAATTAAACATAACATTTCTCTACATAGGAATACAGATAATTAGATCTCACTGAGGCCCTTAAAAAGACAAATTTAAAAATTATAAGTTTTCTTTCTTTCCCCTCTCTATCTTATTTACCTTTTCAGGTTTCTCTCGATTTTTGTGGTTGGATACCAAACTTTCCATTTAGCCCTGGTCTTTTCTGTGCAAATACCTGGAATTCTTCAATTTTGTTGAATGCCCATACTTTCCCCTAGAAATATATAGTCAATTTTGATGGGTAGTTGATCCGTGGTTGCAGGCCCAGCTCTCTTGCCTTTCTGAATATTGTATTCCAAGCCTTACGGTCTTTTAGCATGGAGGCTGCTAGATCCTGTGTGATCCTGATTGGTGCTCCTTGATATTTGAATTGTTTCTTTCTGGCTTCTTGTAAGATTTTTTCTTTTGCTTGGAAACTCTTGAATTTTGCAATGATATTTCTTGGTGTTTTCCTTTCTTGATCGAATACTGCAGGTGTTCTGTGAATCCTTTCAATGTCTATATTGCCCTCTTGTTGTAGGACTTCAGGGCAATTTTGCTGAATTATTTCTGTTAGTATGGAGTCCAGGTTTCTATTAATTACTGTTTTTTCTGGAAGACCAATTATTCTCAAATTGTCTCTTCTAGACCAGTTTTCTTGGTCTGTCACTCTCTCATTGAGATATTTCATGTTTCCTTCTATTTTTTCAGTCTTTTGGCTTTGTTTTATTTGTTCTTGTTGTCTTGAGAGATCATTAGTTTCTACTTGCTCAATTCTAGCCTTTAGGGATTGATTTTCGGCTATAATCTTTCGGTTTTCGGCCATAATCTTCTGATTTTAGGCCATCATCTTCTGGTATTCCTTTTCAATCTGGTCATTTCTGGTGTTCAATTTCTGAGCCTCACTTTCCAATTGCATGATTTTACCTTTTAAACAGTTATTTTCTTGCCAGATCTCTTCCATTTTCCTCAAAATCTCAGTTTTGAACTCTTCCATAGCTTGTGAGGAGTTTTCCTTATTTGAGGAGGGTCCGGATGCTTGTTTGTTCTCCTCCTCTGTTTGCTTGGTTGTCTGGATTTTCTCTGTGTAAAAGCTGTGGAGTGTTAAAGACCTCTTTTTCTTGTTGTTATTCTTTCTCTTCTGAACTTCCTGAGACTGAGTAGCCATTGTTAGCCCAGCAGCTTCTCAGATTTATCCTCGCGCTCAGTGTCTGTCCATGGTCTATTGGCTCCTGAGGTCTGAGTTCGGGTTTTTTCCAAGGTCAAGCCCCCTGGTGGACCCCCTTTACTTGATCCTCTGCTGGAGGTTCCTTTACAAGTCTCAGGGCGCTGCTTCCACAGTCGTATACCCGTCCATACTGGTTCCCCACTTAGGCTTTAGTTCCTGGCTGTGTCTGCCTCCACCCACGCCTCCGCTGTGCCTGCGCTATCAGCCCACGCTCTGCGTCCCCTCTCTGCTCCCGCGCTCAGATTTCGCATGCATTTTTTTGGCTTTTTGGGGTCCTAAATCTTGCTGCTCTCAGAAACAGGCCCGGAGCTGCCAATGACTCGATGGGTGCCCCAAACTTGCTCTATTTCTTTTTAGCTGGCTTCGGCACTATAGATGTTGTGTGTGGAGGGGATGGGGGTGTGGTGGTTGCTCAACCTGCGATTTGGTGAGCGCTGTTTCACCCCTTCATAACATGGAAATGCCTCGATTCCACGTACCTTCCATGCTGTGCCCTGTTGTGGGGTTCCTCCGTTCGTCTGGTCTTGTTTTTATGTCCCCTTGAGGAGTTTTGTGTGTTTCGGTCAGGAGAGGTTAAGAGCTGCTCCTTACTCTGCCGCCATCTTAACCAGGAACCAGAAAGTCTAACCAATGATTTTTTAAGAAAAGCAAAATATCCAACTATAAGTTTGTTGTTTAGTAAAACTTGATGAAGTTTTAAAATCTGAGAAGTAGTCTGGATGAAATTAGCTGTGAATGAATATCTCACATCATAAATCATAACTAAAACTAATATAAGATCTAACTATAAAAGTCCTATCATAAATGTGTCAACTATAAATTCTTAGAGAGTGGTTTCTACATAAGAACATTTATTTATTGATCAGGCAACATTAACCAATAAATTAATTGATCAGTGATCTCTCTCAGAGACCAAAGACCTCAAAGTCCCCTCTAAATTGTCCATAAATATAAGAGCTCATTATTCAGCCCTTCTATTGAAAATCCCATGATATATTTAATCTGTAAAAAGACAAAGGGGAAGTGGTCAATCAAAACCCTCAATCTCTCCTCACCCCTAGCTCTGTGTGGGTGGATGAACCTATGGCATGAGTGCCAGATGGAGCTGCTGCCTTCCTTCTCTCCATCCACACCTGAGAACATTTCTCATATCACCTGTCTCTCTGCCCAGCAGCCCAATGGGAGCCCTTCTTCCCTCCCCTCTCTGGAGTAAGGCAGGGAGCTTCACACAAAGTGTGAGGGTTGCAGTTTTGGTATCTGGTCTCTAAAAGATTCACCAACACTTCCCTAGGTGATGGTGGGTAGTCACATCATAATTACTCCTAGTCTAAACCAGTTTTTTTCTTTATTGAGCAAGATAAATTTCATTATCTCCCATTCATATTTACCAGTCTTTGGGTGTGAGTAGGGAACATTCTTTAGGGATCCTAAAAATAAGGTACAAATTCCAAAGAACTGATTTGAGCTTCAAATTAAAAAAAGAAATATATATATATATATATACATATATATAT
>NW_025346149.1:0-8558 GCF_016433145.1 Gracilinanus agilis | reverse complement strand
TCCTTCCTTCCTTCCTTCCTTCCTTCCTTCCTTCCTTCCTTCCTTCTGTCTCTCTCTCTCTTCAGTCATCCTCTCTCCTCTTTAACTCCAGACTCACTTCATCAATTGCCTCCTAGACATTTCCTTAAAATGGACGTCCCACAGGCATTTCAAACCTAATATGAAAAATTAATTCTCTTTCTAAACCCCCTCCCTCCTTTTGATGAACTCAGCTATGGGTAGTGATCTCTTCACCAGATTCTTCACTACAGCCTTCCTTGCTCCTTAACCTTCAAATCTCAACTACCTCCCCTACCCACCAGATGGTTTTCATGGTTCCATTACAATACAGTTTGAAATCTGGAAATGCTACTCACTTTCCATTCTGGCACTTTTGCATTTCCTTTGATATTCTACATCTTTTGTTCCTCCAAAATTTTTTTGTTGTTTTATCTGGCTTTGTAAAGTATTTCTTGGTAGTTTCTAGCAATTTAAATTGTTCTTTATTTCTTTAAGGAATATTTTTGTAGCTGAAGCCTTATGTCTTTAGTATATTTTGATAGGTAGTTTGCTAGCATTTCTAGATATATATTAAGTAATACTAGGACGAATGTATATCTGCCATGCTATGCTATTTATTGGGAAAACTTCTAGGATCTAACCCCGTTGCATAAGATAATTGCTTTTGGGATTTAGGAGATAGATTTTTTTTTATTCTATAAGATCTTAAAATAAGATCCTATACACCTGTGCTTTTTAGAATTTTTAGTATAAATAAATGTTATATTTTGTCAAAGGCTTTTTCTGTCACTGAGATAAGGTTTTGTATATATTTTTTTGTTTTAACATTATTTAATAACCCTTATTATGTGCCAGGCTCTGTGCTATGTATTTTTCAATTATTGTCTCATTTGATCCTCATAACCACCCTGGAAGGCAGATCATCCTACTCTTTAGGTGGGAATACTGAAGGCAAAAAGAGGTTAAGTGACTTGTCCAGGATCACACAGCTATTAAGTGTTTGACTCTGGATCTGAACTCAGATCTTCCTCATTCTTGGCTTGACACTCTATCTACCATCTCAAATAGTTCTTAAAACTGAACTATCCTTGTATCCATGGAATAAATCTAATTTAGTAATGCAGCACAACTTATTGAATAAATTGCTGTAGTTTGAAAGGATTTTGATTTTTAAAATCTAATTGATATTCATTAATGATATTAGATATTGTTCTTTGCTTTGTCCTTCCTCGGTTTAAGTATTAGGCTGATATTTATCTCATAAAAGGAGTTTCTTTCTTTCTCAATATTTGAGAATAATGTTTGTAGTAGGGGTGTTAATCATTCTTTAAAGTTTTGATAGAATTATCCTATAAACCCACTGAAGCACCTAAGTGGGCACAGTAGACAGAATCTCATCTTCCTGAGTTCAAATCCAGCCTTAGACACTTACTAGCCAGGTGACCCTAGACAAGTCACTTAACCTTATTCATCTCAGTTTCTTCATCTATAAAATGAGCTGGAGAAGGAAATGGCAAACTACTCCAGGTTCTCTGCCAAGAAAACCCCAAATAGGTCATAAAATGTTGGACATGACTGAAGTGACTGAACAACAATGTAAACTCATCAGGACCAGGAGTTTTTCTTTCCTCTTTTCCTAGTTCTCTTACAACCAGCTTTATTTCCTTTTCTGAGACCAGATTGTTACTTGAAGTTATACTTGTTTGAGTATTTTGTGGTTTTTGAGAGATTTCTTCTATTTCTTTTGTTTTCTCAGTTTTGTTGGCATTTAACTGTGTAGAGTAAGGCTGATGATTTGTCTCATTTACTGTAGTATTGGCACCTAAAGGATTGGTGTTTTGGGAGAACATTGTGTGTTAGGATTCTTCACTTTTAGGTTCTATACCATGTAATCTTGTTCAACTTCTTGCTTTCTTCTCCTGTAGATACAGTGTTAATTGGTCTACTTCTCATGCATATTTCCTTTTTTTTAAAATTGCTTATAAGAGTTAATGGGGACTAGAGAAAAACTCCTCTTCCATTATAATGGATGTTGCCTGGAAGCCCTATCTTCATTTTTTTTAATGTTGGTTTCATACTCTTTGATACAAGGCTCAAAGGCTTTTTCCTAAGGTCGCTTTAGTTAAAAATTGAATTTTAATGGCTTTAAAAAATATAAGCGTTCAGATAGAAGTGCAGATTCATATGAAAGAAATCTAATGTTGGCTATGCTTACTAAACTATGATCTTAAATTTCTCAATCCCATTTACAACAAAAAGGTTTCTGTTGAAAATTGCCCAGGAAATTTCCATCTTTCCTGATATTGATTCTAAGAAAGAAGGTAAGAGTTTAAAAAATAAAATAAAATAGCCAGTATTCTCACAATCTTATGGTCCCAAGCACTAGGGAGAAGTTCTAAAGAAAGCTTAGGTTGGAGTCAGCTTCTAAAAGTTGGACAGGTGGCCTACCTACTGCCATCACAGCCAATCTTTATTGCTCTTCTCCTTCAGCTATCTCATCAGTTGGACTGAAGCACCCCAAAGGTTCCTTCTAGTTGAAACATTCTTAGAACCTCACTGGAAGCATAGAGTTCAAAAAAATATTTCCACTTTGATCTTGCTTCTCAAATAAATCCTGAAAAACTTTAAATTAAAAAAAATTAACAAGCACCACCTCCTTTCCCCATTGACAAAAGTGAAAAATAAAAACAAGACCCTTGTAACAAAATATGTATGTTTCACAAAACAAATTCCCACATTGACCATCTCTAGAAATGTATGTCTCATTCTCTACCCCGAGCCCATTATCTATCCATCAGGAGGTGCGGAGTTTGCTTTATCATGGGTTCTCTCATTGATCAGAGACTTCTAGTTTTTCATCTAGTTTTTCAAAGTTGTTTGTCTTTACATTGTTGTTATGAACAAATTGTCCTCTTGGCTCTGTCCACTTCGTCCTGCTACAAGAAATGATGACAGAAAAGGTTGTGGAGAGGCTGGGAAGACTGAAGTAAGGAGCATTCCTATGCAGCTAGTGCTGAACCCCAGGTTCTGTCCACCTCAGAGACCTTGGGCTGCTGTTAATTATTCTATTTTGTATGCACATCTGCCCAC
The DNA here is from genome assembly GCF_016433145.1 of Gracilinanus agilis. NCBI lineage: Eukaryota > Metazoa > Chordata > Mammalia > Didelphimorphia > Didelphidae > Gracilinanus > Gracilinanus agilis. The sequence goes on along the minus strand of NW_025346149.1, from coordinate 5,468 downwards.
TTAGGGCGTTGTTAAGTCTTCTGCCAAAGAATCTGATGCTTCCTCCTACTAACCAGAATATTGCAACTTTGCATATAATGGGGGAAATTTGAGAGTTTTTTGGATAAAAATATCCCCTCCTACTCCTTCCTTGGAAAATGTCTTGTCAGGAGAGGCATCTTTTTAGGGAATATCCATGTGAGGGCAGAGATCATCCTATGTAGGATGATCAAGGAAACATATCTTCGTAGTGTATAAAATAGGAATGGTGTTTGGAGGAACCATACATTTTCTGAGCTGAGACATTAGAAATCATCTAGTCCAATCAGTTCATTATAACAGAGGAAAATACCCAGAGAAAGTGACTTGTCCAAGTTTGGGTGAACAGAATAGTGGGAGAGCTGCCTGGAGAATCTATTTCTCCTGTTTTCTCCTCTCCACTGCTTTTAGCCCTGGTGATGGATCTTTAATTAATCAGTCAATAAACATTTAACTACTTAAGTGTTTACTAAGTGTCAGGGACTGTGCTTAAGCACTGGGGATACAAAAAAAAGCAAAAGAAAGTCCCTTCCTTCCAAGGGATTTACAATCAAATGGGAAAGACAACAAGCAAACAACTATATGCCATGTACACTATTTACAGGATTAATAATAATAATAATAATAATAACAACTAGCATTTTTATAGTACTATGTGCTATATGCTTAAAATTATTATCTCATTTGATCTTCACAACAACCTTGGAAAGTAGGTGCGATTATTAATCCCCATTTTTACAGAGGAGGAAACCGAGGGAAATAGAGATTAAATGCTCTGGTCACCCAGCTAGTACATATCTGAGTCGTGCCTCCAGGCCCAGCATTCTATTTGCTGCATTAGCAAGCTTCAAAAGGAAGGCACTAGAATTAAGAGGATTAGGAGAAAGCTTCCTGTAGAAGGTGAGCTTTCAGTTGGCCTCTGAAGGAAGCCTGGGGGGATTGATCAGTAATCAGAGTGGAGGAAGGAAAGCACTCCAGGCATGAGGAACAGTCAGAGAATGCCTGGAACAAAGAGATGGAATGTCTTGCTCCTGGAACAACCAGGTCTGTGTACTCTGATCTGATGATCAGAGTATGTGGTGGGATATAAGGGTAAGAAGACTGGATAGAGGGGGCTGGGTTATGAAAGGCTTGGGAATCCAAAGAGAGAATTTTGATTTTGCTCCTAGAGGCAAAGATGAGCTGCTGGATTTATTAAATTAGAATTTATTGACATGGCTGACACTGAGCTTTAGGAATATCATTTTAGTGGCAGGATGGATTGGAGTGGGGAGAGACTTGAAGCAAGCAAACCTACCTATTACCATAGTCCAGGCATGAGATGATGAGGCAGTTGTCTTAAGAGAGAAGGGGAGCATATCTGAGGGATATTCCAAAGGCAAAATCTATGGGCTTTGGCAACAGCTTGGATATGGAGGGTGAGTGACATAAATTGGCAATTTTCAAAGGAGGAAATGAAGGCTATTAACAGTCTTATGGAAAAAATGCCCTAAAACATAAACACAGAAATGCAAATGAAAACAACTAGATTGGGAGCCCCAGAGACCTGGAGTGTGGTGTTTCCCTCTATAGTAATAGGGGAGGTATATGGCAGGGAGGGTTCAAGGTAGAAGAGAATGAGTTCTTCCATTTGAGACGTTTTGAGTTTAATATGTCTACTTGGTCTTAGCCAATATTCTTCATTTTCAAACAGAGACCTTTCAATGATGGACAAAGACAGCTAACTAAAGTTGGTGTCATCATCTACTTTTTGTGGCTGGGTTTTTGCCCCTATATATTAAGTTCTCCTTAGCAGAGAAAAGATACATGTAGTAGAAAAGAAGACAGACAAGTGAATAACAGCAGAAAAAACTTTTCAGTCCCCTCACCTCCCAGAGGATGTTTAATTTTAAGCCTTGCCATATCCCAAGAGATGTAGGCTAGCATTAGAGCATCCCAAGGCAAAGGGGCCATTTTTGTGATATGGTCAATTACTTTTCTGCAGGTAACATCTCTCAACACCTGGTCCTTTCTTGTCCTTTGCCTGGTTCCTTTTATGGCAGAGAGAAGCCTAGCCCCCCTTCACCATAGTTCAGACTCAAGATTTTGTGATCTAGGTTAAGGGGAACTATGAATATACCTTCACTTAAGGCAACTCTGGAGTATACAAAACTTAAGGAGGGGAGAAAGGAGAAAGGACATTTATAGTTGTACCAGGTCCTCAGTGCTCCTGGGAGAAAAAAGCTTTGTTTTTTGTTTCATGGTTTTCTTTTGAATTCCTTTTGTGCTCTTTGGCTGACACATAAGGGGTGATTTATGATTGCTGATTTTAGATGAAACAGAGTACCTTAGACCTGGATTAGCTATAATGGTCCCCTCAGTAATATAGTTCTTTGAATTTAGATATGAAAATTTAAGAATACTATTAAAGAGAGATTCCTAGCAGAACTAGAAAGTGGTTTTGTTATTTCAAATATTTTACTCATCCTATATTTCCCTTCTTGCATAACTCTCTGCTCTGGCAAAACAGTCGATTGTTCCATTTCAGTTAAAGTACTGGTGATCAGCTCCCAAGAACAGAGTAAGAGGATAGATAATCTGATAATATTACTGTGACATCTAATCTTAATTGCTTCTAGAATACATTCAACTCCAGCTCTCTTGGGAAGTCTATTTCATAATCTCTTGGAATAGCAGTGGAAAGGGGGAGCTGTTCATTTACCAGGACTACAGAGGAAGAATCAGCCCAGCTCTTTGTGAATAATTCATCCTTTCCATGATATGAATAAGTAATTGTCTTTGGCAGGGGCACTTACAACTCTGCTGGGGATGGAGGTTTATGGAGGGAATTGACTTCTGAGTGAGACTGCACTGTTTCGACTGACAAGAAGCATAATGGGTGGAGAATCAGGTTTGTCATCCCAAGTCGAGAGTGGTTAAAGTGAAAGTAGGGAGTGGAAGGATAGAGTAGGAGGAATGTGAGATTTTGAATCGAGAGAGGTCTGTGATCCAAACCTGTCTCGACACTCACTGGCCAAACACTCACCCTCTACATCTCAGTAAAATACTTTAGCATTTAGCTCCCAAGTCAGTTTGAGAAACAAAGGATGTAAAACAGGTAAACCATCATTTAATAATGTGATGTCTGTTAACACATTTTCAAGATCAATCTTTCATGAAAGTTCCTTTTCAACTGCTAGGTCTCAACATGTTATCTCTTTGGTTCATTGCTAGAAATGGTCTTTGGGGATCACATCGGCTTCAATCCTCAGAACTCTCTAATAAGTTTATTTTCTTACTCTAAATGGCTGGCTAAGTTTATATTTATCCAGAGACATGAATGCAGGAGAGATAAAGGAAAAAAGAATAAGTCTGGAGGTTAGAGAATCTTCCTTTAAAATTTTACTACCATTTTTTCCGGGTTAAGATGGCGGCAGAGTAAGAAGCAGCTCTTAACCTCTCCTGACCGAAACACACAAAACTCCTCAAGGGGACATAAAAACAAGTCCAGACGAAGGGAGGAACCCCCACAACAGCGCACAGCATGGAAGGTACGTGGAATCGAGGCATTTCCAGGCTATAAAGGGGTGAAACAGCCCTCACTAAATCACGGGCTGAGCAACCACCCCACCCCCACCCCCTCCACACTCATTTATAGCTCCGAAGCCAGCTAAAAAGAAATAGAGCAAGTTTGGGGCACCCATCGAGTCATTGGCAGCTCCGGGGCCTGTTCCTGAGAGCAGCAAGATTTAGGACCCCAATAAGCCAAAAAACGCAGACAAAATCTGAGCACGGGAGCAGGACGCTGGGCGCAGAGTGCAGGCTGAGAGCGCAGGCACTGCGGAGGCGTGGGTGGAGGCAGACACAGCCAGGAACTAAAGCCTAAGTGGGGAACCAGTGTGGACGGGTATACGACTGTGGAAGCAGCGCCCTGAGACTTGTAAAGAAACCTCCGGCAGAGGATCAAGCAAGGGGGTCCACCAGGGGGCTTGACCTTTGAAAAAAACAGAACTCAGACCTCAGGAGCCAATAGATCGCGGACAGACACTGAGCTCGAGGATAAACCTGAGAAGCTGCTGGGCTAATGATGGCTACTCAGTCTCAGGAAGTTCAGAAGAGAAAGAATAACAACAAGAAAAAGAAGTCTTTAACACTCGACAGCTTTTACACAGAGAAAATCCAGACAACCAAGCAAACAGAGGAGGAGAACAAACAACCATCCGGACCCTCCTCAAATAAGGAAAACTCCTCACAAGCTATGGAAGAGTTCAAAACTGAGATGTTGAGGAAAATGGAAGAGATCTGGCAAGAAAATAACTGTTTAAAAGGTAGAATCTTGCAATTGAACACCAGAGATGACCAGATTGAAAAGGAATACCAAAAGATTATGGCCGAAAACCAGAAGATTATGGCTGAAAACCAGAAGATTATGGCCGAAAACCGAAAGATTATAGCCGAAAATCAATCCCTAAAGGCTAGAATTGAGCAAGTAGAAGCTAATGATCTCTCAAGACAACAAGAACAAATAAAACAAAGTCAAAAGACTGAAAAAACAGAAGGAAACATGAAATATCTCAATGAGAGAGTGACAGACCAAGAAAACCAGTCTAGAAGAGACAATCTGAGAATAATTGGTCTTCCAGAAAAACCAGAAATTAATAGAAACCTGGACTCCGTACTAAAAGAAATTATTGAGCAAAATTGCCCTGAAGTCCTACAACAAGAGGGCAATATAGACATAGAAAGGATTCATAGAACACCCACTACATTCGATCCAGAAAAAAAAACGGGTAGAAATATTATTGCCAAATTCAAAAGCTTTCAAGCAAAAGAAAAAATCTTACAAGAAGCCAGAAAGAGACAATTCAAATATCAAGGAGCTCCAATCAGGATCACACAGGATCTGGCAGCCTCCACGCTAAAGGACCGTAAGGCTTGGAATACAATATTCAGAAAGGCAAGAGAGCTGGGCCTGCAACCATGGATCAACTACCCATCAAAATTGACTATATATTTCCAAGGGAAAGTATGGGCATTCAACAAAATTGAAGAATTCCAGGTATTTGCACAGAAAAGACCAGGGCTAAATGGAAAGTTTGATATCAAACCACAAAAACCAAGAGAAACTTGAAAAGGTAAATAAGATATAGAGGGGAAAGAAAGAAAGCTTATAATTTTTAAATTTGCCTTTTTAAGGGCCTCAGTGAGATCTAATTATATGTATTCCTATGTAGAGAAATGTTATGTATAATTCTCTGTAGTGAACTCTATTCACCATTATAATATTCACTATTATAGTAATCAGAAGAATAATTCACAGGGTGAGGGTGGAACACTAAATAATCTAAGATGGCGTGGGGGATGGGAAAGATGGGGTAAATAGCAGGGGACACCAAGAGAAACTTGAGCGAATAAGAAAATAGAATATTCTATTACACACAAAGAGGGCATGGGAGGGAGAGGGGACAAAT
>NW_025346148.1:0-1447 GCF_016433145.1 Gracilinanus agilis | reverse complement strand
TGATAAGTGTGTCCATTGGGCTGCTCTGGTGTCCGGGACGGTTTGGCTGTGGCTGCCTGCTTCCTGGTTGGGATCTTGTTTCCTGCTAAAACGTCCTGACTGGGGACAGAACAAGATACAATTTTCACAGGCCCTGGAAGGGCCCAAGAGTCCTTCATCCCTGCTCCTGGGACCCAGACCCTCCAGGCTCCTGATCCCCTGCAGCACCCCCCCCCCCCAACACCTCTTCTTTCAAAGCGTCCAGCCCTATGTAAGGAAGCAGAATGCCAGGCACGATCCTGGCTCTGAGTCTCAGGCTTCCCCTGCTCATCCCTGGCAGCCTCAGACCTGTTTTAGTGTATTTAACCGAATCCCCTTGTATCTTGGAGAAGAGGGGGGTAGGGACACTCCTTTACCCCCACCTTAGTTGATGACTCCCTTATTGCAATCCCTCCACCTGAATGAAAATCCCTTGTTGCCGCTTGGGCAGTCCTCTGTTTCAGGTTACCCCCAAGCATGCTCTGTTCTGGCTAAACAGGAAATACTGACCAGAGAGAGGACACTAGAATTGGGAGGAGTTGAGGAAGGCTTCTCGGAGGAGGCTAGATTCTAGGAATTTAGGGAAGCCAGGGAGGTCATTGGTGAGAGCTGGAGAGAGAGAGAGAGAGAGAAAGAGACAGAGAGAGAGAGAGAGAGCATTCTGCCTGTCCATGGGTAATAGTTAGAGAAAATGCTTGAACTACCAGGAGGCTAATCTGGCCAGGTTCCAGAGTATGTTTCAGGGAGGAAGGTGGAAGAAGCCTGGTAAGGTAGGAGGGGGATGGGTCCTAAAGGGCTTTGGATGCCAGAGAGTATTGGCGCTTTGATCCTGGAAAAATGGGGATGTTTATTCAGCAGTGGGGTCAATGAGAGGCCCTGCACCTTAGCAAAGTCACCTCAGGGGCTGAAATGAGGGCAGGAATGAAGGGGGACTAGGAAGACCCTCCCAGAGTGAGCTGCCCAGAATCAGAAAGTCCTGGTCTGCAGATTCCTTGCTTTCTTTGCTGAATGGGGAATGTCTCATCTTCTTTGCAGATTACTCACCCTGTTTTCCTTTGGAGCAGCAATCTCACTGCCTTCTGGAGGTCACAGGTAGGTCTGATCCCAGCTGCCCCACCACCACCACCCTCTACTTGCTGGCTTCTGTTGGCTATTCTTGCCATCAGGTCTCATTCTTTTCATCTAACCTACCTTCTTCTCTTTTCCTCTTTCATTTTTGTCATGTCTGCAGTCCCCCTCCACAGATTTACCATTAGGACACTCCTTTCAAACCTACAGACTTTGCCCAATATAAGGGTTAAAAATTAAGGTTGGAGAAAATATAAGAATGTGATCACTGAAATTAATATATCTCAAGTCAAAATGACTTTTATAGCAGTTTATAAAATAGAGTGGAAAAGTGAAGGTAGAGAAATGAGAAAGAGAGTAG
>NW_025346147.1:0-7160 GCF_016433145.1 Gracilinanus agilis | reverse complement strand
GATAAGCAAAGAAGGAGTCCTACCAAATTCCTTTTATGACACAAATATGGTACTGATTCCAAAGCCAGGGAGATCAAAAACAGAGAAAGAAAACTACAGACCAATCTCCCTAATGAACATAGATGCAAAAATCTTAAATAGAATACTAGCAAAGAGACTCCAGCAAGTAATTAAGAAGATCTTTCACCATGATCAGGTGGGATTTATACCAGGAATGCAAGGTTGGTTCAACATTAGGAAAACCATCCACATAATTGACCATATCAACAGTCTAACAAACAAAAATCACATGATTATCTCAATAGATGCTGAAAAAGCCTTTGACAAAATACAGCATCCATTCCTATTGAAAACACTGAAAAGTATAGGAATAGAAGGACCTTTCCTAAAAATAATAAACAGTATATACCTAAAACCATCAACAAACATCATATGCAATGGGGATAAATTAGAAGCCTTCCCAATAAGATCAGGTATGAAACAAGGATGTCCATTATCACCTCTATTATTCAACATAGTACTAGAAACACTAGCAGTAGCAATTAGAGAAGAAAAAGAAATTGAAGGTATCAAAATAGGCAATGAGAAGACTAAGCTATCACTCTTTGCAGACGATATGATGGTATACTTAAAAAATCCTAGAGAATCAACTAAGAAGCTTGTAGAAATAATCAACAACTTTAGCAAAGTTGCAGGATACAAAATAAATGCACATAAATCATCAGCATTTCTATACATTTCCAACACATTAGAGCAGCAAGAGGTAGAAAGAGAAACACCATTTAAAATCACCCTAGACAATATAAAATACTTGGGAATCTATCTACCAAAACAAACATAGCTTTTATACAAAAACAACTACATAACCCTTTCCAAACAAATAAAACTGGATCTAAACAACTGGAAAGCCATTGGTTGCTCATGGGTAGGACGAGCTAACATAATAAAAATGACCATTCTACCCAAATTAATTTACCTATTTAGTGCCATACCTATCAAACTACCAAAAAACTTCTTTACTGAATTAGAAAAAACTATAACAAATTTCATTTGAAATAACAAAAGATCAAGAATATCAAGGGAAATAATGAAAAAATGTGAAGGAAGAGGGACTAGCAGTACCAGATATTAAACTATACTATAAAGCAGCAGTCATCAAAACAATATGGTACTGGCTAAGAGACAGAGGGAAGGATCAGTGGAATAGACTTGGGGTAAATGACATCAGCCAGACAGTGTATGATAAACCCAAAGAGCCCAACTTTTGGGACATGAATCCACTATTTGACAAAAATTGCTGGGAAATTTGGAAAACAATATGGGAGAGATTAGGTTCTGATCAACATCTCACACCCTACACCAAGATAAATTCAGAATGGGTGAATGACTTGAATATAAAGAGGGAAACTATAAATAAGTTAAGTGAACACAAAATAGTATACCTGTCAGATCTCTGGGAAAGGAAAGATTTTAAAACCAAGCAAGAGTTAGAGAAGATTATAAAATATAAAATAAATTATTTTGATTATATAAAACTAAAAAGCTTTTATACAAAGACAATGTAGTCAAAATCAGAAGGGAAAAAACAAATTGGGAAAAAATCTTTATAACAAAAAACTCGGACAGGGGTCTAATTACTCAAATATACAAGGAGTTAAATCAATTGTATAAAAAATCAAGCCATTCCCCAATTGAAAAATGGACAAGAGACATGAATAGGCAATTCTCAGGTAAAGAAATCAAAAGTATCAATAAGCACATGATTGCGCTAAATCTCTAATAATTAGAGAAATGCAAATCAAAACAACTCTGAGGTATCACCTCACACCTAGCAGATTGGCTAAAATGAAGAAGGGGAGAGTAATGAATGTTGGAGAGGATGCGGCAAAATTGGGACATTAATGCATTGCTGGGGAAGTTGTGAAATGATCCAACCATTCTGGCTGACAATTTGGAACTATGCTCAAAGGGCTATAAAAGAATGCCTGCCCTTTGATCCAGCCATACCATTGCTGGGTTTGTACCCCAAAGAGATCATAGATAAACAGACTTGTATGAAAATATTTATAGCTGCACTTTTTGTGGTGGCAACAAACTGGAAAATGAGGGGATGTCCTTCAATTGGGGAATGGCTGAACAAATTGTGGTATATGCAGGTGATGGAATACTATTGTGCTAAAAGCAATAACAAACTGGAGGAGTTCCATGTGAACTGGAAACTGATGCAGAGTGAAAGGAGCAGAGCCAGAAGAACATTGTACACAGAGACTGATATACTATGGTAAAATCGAACGTAATGGACTTCTGTACCAGCAGTACTGCAATGACACAAGACAGCTCTGAGGGATTTTTGGTAAAGACGCTACCCACATTCAGAGGAAGGACTGCAGGAGAGGAAACATATAAGAAAAACAGACTCGAAACTACCACAGCAATGCAACTATCAACAATTTGGAAATAGGTCTTGATCAAGGACACATGATCAAACCAGTGGGAATGTGCATCGGCCCTGGGTGGGGGAAATGCGGGGGGTGAAGGGGAAAGTAGGAGCATGAATCATGTAACCATGTTAAAAATGAATATTAATAAATGTTTAAAATTAAGAAAAAGAAAAAAAAGAATAACATATTAACCAAACATGCAAACTTTTGACATGAGGCATAAAATATTCAGGTGTGCCTGGCTCCACCTAGCACACTCTGTGTCAATGGGTACCCATGATAATGAATTCCTATACTTTTTGTTCTTTCTTTACATTTAATATGTAGCCTGTATGACAGCCTTGTGATGAAGTTAACATTTTCATTAGGGTTTCAGCTTCTCCTTTAAGAAAAATTATGACAGCTGCAAGGAAATTAATTTGGGAAAACAAAACTTGAAAGCAAAGAACAGCCAACTGATTGGATGTGTCATTCTCCTGTAGTATTTAATTCAAGAAGAAATGATATGTCATTCTCAGCCGAATGTAAGGTCATGGAGCTTGTCTATTTGAAACAAGTCCTGTCCTTAGTCCAGTTTGGATGAACTTATTGCCCATGTTACAGTTCTCAAAATTACAAGCCTTTAAAACATGGTTGCTACCCTCCAATCCACTTTTTTTCCTTCTGAATTTAATAAATAGTCCAAAAATATCCACATTCATAGTATAAAAGAAAAGGAGAATCGTATATGAAAGGATGAATTTCTAGTATGTATATACAAGTATATAACTTGTTTTTTTAGGAAAGTACATAATAAAGTCAGCATGTTTTCACAGATGTCCTGTTTGTGTCTCCCTCTGAACTTTCAGTTATCTTTTGAAGTTTTAAATGCCTCAATTACCTTTTTTTCTCCTATATTTTTGGCAATGCTATTATTAACTCATCTCTCCCCATAGTCTCCCAAATCTAAAACAAAAAATCCAGTGTTTATAAACAAAAAATAGAAGCAAATTGAACAAATCCTTGTATTTGTCATGTCCAAAAATGCTGATCTCAGTCCAGACCTGAGTCTTTCACCCCTTTGTCAGGAGGAGGGTAACATGTTTCTTCATCAATCTTCAGGAGTCATAGTAGGTCATTGCATTGAATAGAGTTCTCTTGTTGTTATATAACTTGTTCTACAGGTTTTACCCACTTCACTCTGAACCAGTTCAAAAAGTCATCAATTTTCTCTGAAACAATCCCTTTCATATCCTATTATACTAAAGCACCATTATTTGTTCAAACATTTCTTAATTGATGTCTATTTTGTTTCCAGTTCTTTGCCTACAACAAAAAGAAATTTTAGAATGTTTTTATATATAAGGGTCTTTTTCTTCTTTCTTTCCTGTCTTTGGTGTATGGGACTAGTAGTGGTATCCATGGCTCAAAAGGTATTCACATTTTAGTGACTTTGGAGTCAGAATTACAAATTGCTTTCCAGAATGATTATATCAGTTCACTGCTCCACCAGCAAAGGATGTGTTTTCCTAAAGCTTCTCCAACCATTTTCTTTCTTTTTTTGTCATCTTTGCAAAACTGACAAAAGTAAGGTGAAAACTCAAGAGTTATTTTAATTTGTATTTAGAACTTTTTTAACTTTTTTTAAAAATATGAGTATAGGTATTTTAACATGAGGGGATTTCTCCACCCACCCACCCATCCTGCCCCCAGAACTGTTTGTTCATATTCTTTAGATATTTAGTTGTTGGAGAATGGCTCTTCAATTTCCTCCAGGGAATTCCCCTTTTTTAGCCAAATTCCCAGAAGAAAAGGTATATATTCTTTGTCTCCATTTACTTTCCTTTCATTCAGTTCTTAGCTCCTTGATACCTAGCTTCCATCATCACTATTTAACTGAAATTGTTCTCTCCAAGGTTACAGATGGTGGTTAATTTTAAATCCAATGACCCTTTCTAAGTTCTCATCCTTCTTAATTTCTCTGAAGCTCTTGACACTCTTGACCACTGTCTTCTCCTGGTTATTCCTGCCTTCCTGAGTTTTTGTAGATTTATTCTCCCTTGCTTCTCTGTTTACCTAATTAATCACAGCTAAATATCCTTTGAAAGTCCGTCATTCATATCCTACCCCTAAGCATTGATATACTCTTTTCTCTCAATATGCCCTTTATCTTGGTGATTTTATCAACTTTTGGGTTCAGTTTTTCTATCTTTAATTCTAAGTATTTAAACAGTAATTCCAAGATTTATTTATTATCTTCTGAACTCTAGACTTGCATCATCCATTGCTTGTTAAGTGGTGTCTCATGGTCATTTCAAACTTAATATACCCCAAAATGAACTTGTTTTCTAACTTCCTAAGTCCCATCTCCCATTTTTCCCCTTAATTCTCTCTCTTCTCTTCTCTTCCCTTTTCTTCTCTTTTCTTCACTTCTTCTTCTTCTTCTTCTTCTTCTTCTTCTTCTTCTTCTTCTTCTCCTTCTCCTTCTCCTTCTTCTTCTTTCTCTCTCTCTTTCTCTCTCTCCTCCTCCTCTATCTGTCTTTGTCCTTTTCTGTCTCACTTTGTCTCTCTTTCTGCCTCTCTGTCTCTCTATCTTTATTTCTCGTTCTTTCTCTTTATTATCTCTGTTTCACTTTCTGCCTCTGTTTCTGTTTCTCTCTGAGTGGATATCTTTCTGTTTCTGTCTGTCTGACACTCTCTCCCTCTCTCCCTCCTTCCTTCTTCCATCCCTTTCTGTCTAGTAAATTTCCCAGTCAATTCTACCTTTACAGAATACTTTGGCATTAATTCTTCTCTCTGTTCACACAGCAACCACCCTAGTTCAATTAAGACCTTCATTATCTCTTTCCTGGACTATTCCAATAGCTTCCTATTTGGATTCCTATTTATTTTTCTTTCTTTCCTCTACAATCCACCCCCCACAAATTTGCCAAAATGATCTTGCTAAAATATGTCTGGCTCTAACATTCCCTTAATTAAGAACTTTCATAGTTCTCTATAGCCTTTAGGTGCTTGGGGAAAAAAAAAAACAACCACCCCCTTAACTAGACATTTACAGCCTTTTTCAATGTGTCTCTAGCTTACCTATCACTCAGGACTAAATTTCACATCAGTTCTTCCAGCTAAATTGGCCTACTTGATGTTTCCTGATGTCAACATTCTCTTTCACCACAACATATATTTATATAAGTTTTTTCCCAATGGAGGAATGTGCCTCCTTGACATCTACTTCTTAGAATTCTTAGCTTCCTTCAAAACTTAGCTCCTGTGCCACCTCCTACAGGAATTTTTTTCTGTGTGTTTATTATACACTCTCCCATAAGTACATAATAAATGTCAGAGAGAAAGTAAATTTATTCTTAGAAAGCTAATGCGCTAGCTCATGCTTTGCTGGAAATCTTATCCTCTTATTCTTGAGGGCATCAAGAACTTCCTCTTAAGCATGGTGAACCTGCATTGTTTCACTTTAGCTCCTGGTGGAGATATGCTACTAGCTCCAAGATCCTTCAAGTGAAGTTTTGATTATCCCCAGTAATGATCTTCTCTTTTCACCAACGAATCTTGTATTTGACAGAAAATAGTGTTCTTGAAATGACAAAGCAGCTCTTTCATCTTAGCTTATTTATTTGTCAAAGAGAATTATCATTGTTTCTAACTATAGCTTGTTTCCAGATCCTTCCGTGTATCAAATATGGATAGCATTAATAATATACATCAATATATTAATGGATTAGTGATCCTATCAACATAAGTATGATTCCTAACAGTACACTGTTGACTACAACCTATTCTTGTCTTATCACCCTGCACAACTCATGTACAACTTATAAATTCTCTATGAACAGTCTACCCCATGCCTTAGAGGTCCTCATAATGTGTGGAGACTACCACTGTAGACTGATTTCTGGAATTTATAGTCTTATGAGTTAGTTGTCTAACTAAGTAAAAGGTGAAATGACTTGTCCAAGGACATACTGCTAATAATTGTCAGACGTATCTAAACCCAGGTCTACCTGACATCTCATGCTATATCAATGCACACATGTGTATGTATTTATGTGTATATATATATGCATTATATATAGATATATGCATATGTATTAAATTAGATAATTAATTGCATATAATCTAGCTTATAATATATAATAAGTCTTCAAAAAGAATAATAACTATAATTGCATAATTTTCAAAAGACATGCGTCATCACATCCCATGAGCTGGTATAAAAAATATTATTATTTCTTTTTTACAAATGAAAAATTTTGTGATTTTCCCTGAAATCACAAAGATATTTGATAATAATGTGGAATCAGGAACTAGGTATCTCAGTTTCTATTTTCACATAAAATCCATTCTAAATTATAAAATCAAATTTCATTCTTTTAGAGGGAAAAATAATTACTTATCTGAAAAAAGTATAACAAGGTTTGCCCAGTTGAAAATAAAGCTCTTGTTGCTCAGATGTCCCCTTTTATATGAGATTACAACTGTAAATGTAAAAATGGCCTCTTTAGCTCTTTTTTTATTCTCTGAAGAAAGAAAGCTGTGGTAAGACCACAATAGGGTGGAGTGAAGAATGTTCTAAAAGGAAAACTCAAAATCCATAGCAATCAAAGATATCAATGCAATATATTGGCAAATCCCAGGAACTCATGAAAAACAAATGGTCTATAGTCTTGTTGTGGGGAGGAGGAGGACAGAAACTAAATTATGCTGGGTATATATATATATATACATATA
>NW_025346146.1:0-2516 GCF_016433145.1 Gracilinanus agilis | reverse complement strand
AAACATTTATTAATATTCATTTTTAACATGGTTACATGATTCATGCTCCTCCTTTCCCCTTCGCCCCCCCGCATTCCCCCCACCCATGGCCGACGCACATTTCCACTAGTTTTGTCATGTGTCCTTGATCAAGACCAATTTCCAAATTGTTGGTAGTTGCATTGGTGTGGTAGTTTCAAGTCCACATCCTCAATCATGTCCACCCCAACCCATGCGTTCAAGCAGTTGTTTTTCTTATATGTTTCCTCTCCTGCAGTCCTTCCTCTGAATGTGGGTAGCGTCTTTACCATATATCCCTCAGAATTGTCCTGGGTCATTGTACTGCTGCTGGTACAGAGGTCCATTACATTCAATTTTACCACAGTATATCAGTCTCTGTGTACAATGTTCTTCTGGCTCTGCTCCTTTTGCTCTGCATCTGTTCCCGGAGGTCTCTCCAGTTCACCTGGAACTCCTCCAGTTTGTTATTCCTTTTAGCACAATAGTATTCCATCACAAACATATACCATAATTTGTTCAGCCATTCCCCAATTGAAGGGCATACCCTCCTTTTCCAGTTTTTTGCCACCACAAAAAGCTTAGCTATAAATATTTTCATACAAGTCTGTTTATCTATGATCTCTTTGGGGTACAAACTCAGCAATGGTATGGCTGGATCAAAGGGCAGGCATTCTTTTATAGCCCTTTGAGCATGATTCCAAATTGCCAGCCAGAATGGCTGGATCAGTTCACAGCTCCACCAGCAATGCATTAATGTCCCAATTTTGCCACATCCCCTCTAACATCCATTACTCTCCCCTTCTATCATTTTAGCCAATCTGCTAGGTGTGAGGTGATACCTCAGAGTTGTTTTGATTTGCATTTCTCTAATTATTAGAGATTTAGAACACTTTCTCATGTGCTTATTGATACTTTTGATTTCTTTACCTGAAAATTGCCTATTCATGTCTCTTGCCTATTTATCAATTGGGGAATGGCTTGATTTTTTATACAATTGATTTAACTCCTTGTATATTTGAGTAATTAGACCCCATCAAAGTTTTTCGTTATAAAGATTTTTTCCCAATTTGTTGTTTCCCTTCTGATTTTGACTACATTGTTTTTATTTGTAGAAAAGCTTTTTAGTTTAATATAATCAAAACCATTAAATTTACATTTTGTAATTTTCTCTAACTCTTGCTTGGTTTTAAAAGTCTTTCCTTTCCCACAGATCTGACAAGTAAACTATTCTGTGTTCACTTAACTTGTTTATAGTTTCCCTCTTTATATTCAAGTCATTCACCCATTCTGAATTTATCTTGGTGTAGGGTGTGAGATGTTGATCTAGACCTAATCTCTCCCATATTGTTTTCCAAATTTCCCAGCAGTTTTTGTCAAATAGTGGATTCATGTCCCAAAAGTTGGGCTCTTTGGGTTTATCATACACTGTCTTGCTGATGTCATTAACCCCAAGTCTATTCCACTGATCCTCCCCTCTGTCTCTTAGCCAGTACCATATTGTTTTGATGACTGCTGCTTTATAGTATAGTTTAATATCTGGTACTGCTAGGCCCCCTTACTTCACATTTTTTTTCATTATTTCCCTTGATATTCTTGATCTTTTGTTATTCCAAATGAAATTTGTTATAGTTTTTTCTAATTCAATAAAGAAGTTTTTTGGTAGTTTGATAGGTATGACGCTAAATAGGTAAATTAATTTGGGTAGAATTGTCATTTTTATTATGTTAGCTCATCCTACCCATGAGCAATCAATGGCTTTCCAGTTGTTTAGATCCAGTTTTATTTGTTTGGAAAGTGTTTTGTAGTTGTTTTTGTATAATAGCTGTGTTTGTTTTGGTAGATAGATTCCCAAGTATTTTATATTGTCTAGGGTAATTTTGAATGGTGTTTCTCTTTCTACCTCTTGCTGCTCTAATGTGTTGGAAATGTATAGAAATGCTGATGATTTATGTGCATTTATTTTGTATCCTGCCACTTTGCTAAAGTTGTTGATTATTTCTACAAGCTTCTTAGTTGATTCTCTAGGATTTTTTAAGTACACCATCATATCGTTTGCAAAGAATGATAGCTTAGTCTCCTCATTGCCTATTTTGATACCTTCAATTTCTTTTTCTTGTCTAATTGCTACTGCTAGTGTTTCTAGTACTATGTTGAATAATAGAGGTGATAATGGGCATCCTTGTTTCACACCTGATCTTATTGGGAAGGCTTCTAATTTATCCCCATTGCATATGATGCTTGTTGATGGTTTTAGGTATATACTGTTTATTATTTTTAGGAAAGGTCCTTCTATTCCTATATTTTTCAGTGTTTTTAATAAGAATGGATGCTGTATTTTGTCAAAGGCTTTTTCAGCATCTATTGAGATAATCATGTGATTTCTGTTTGATAGACTTAATATATAATATAGACATAATATAATATTCACATAACATATATTATATATTAATATATTTATAGTATTATTTTATTATAATTAATATAATATTTTTATTAATTAATAATATAATATGATT
>NW_025346145.1:0-8318 GCF_016433145.1 Gracilinanus agilis | reverse complement strand
TATATATATATAACAATACATTGAAATCTCAATGGGGAAAGTTAGAGATACTTGTATTTGCTTTCACTTCCTCATATAGTATAATTATAACACCTGCTTTTTTGGATTCATTTGACACATAACAAATATTTCTCTAGCCTCTCATTTTTATTGTGTACATATTAAAAAATGTTTCTTTTAAGCAAGAGATTGTGAGGTTTTGTTTTTGGATCCAATCTGTTACTGTTTTTAATTGGATATTTTAATCTATTGATATTTAGAGTGATTAGAATTAGGTTTACATTTTCTTTTCTCCACTTGTCTCTAATATTATTTTTTCCAAGTTAAAATTTTTATTCCTTCTTATTTGTTAAACATAGAACTATTTTGCTTTACTTATTTTAGCTTAATCGTTTTTTTAAAGCAATTATATCCTTAGACGCTTTCTTTCCCTCACCCACCTGACCCAGTCTGTTTCAACTTTCCCTAATTTTGGAGTTTTGCTTTTTATTCTTAGAGTTATCCAATATGTCTATAGTTATCCAATTCTTCTTCTCTTTTATTCCTCTCAATTAAGTAGTCAAGGAGAATCCCTCTTGCCCTTCTCCCCTATAAAATGTTGGTTCATAAATTTCTAAATTTCATTTTTTGCACCATTTTCTAAAATGGAATTTGATTTTCATTTCTTTATTCTTTATCTCCACTTTCTACCTATTTTAGATTTTATTCATTGATTCATGGTCCTCGTGCTTATTTAATTTTATGTGCTTTATTCTCTGTAATACGCATGGAGTTAAAGCCATTTCAAGGTCTGACTTTAGGGTTCCTTTGCCTATAAACTATATCTATGTCCCTCTCTTAGAGATTTTAACCCTGGGTGCCCATGTAGCATATAAAAGGTGCTTTGTAATCCTTGAAATACTTGTCATCTACAAAGCATTGCTTATTGGTCAGGGACATTTCTGGAAAATTCAAGAACTGAGCCATGTACCAGGGCTGACATTTACTGGCAACTGCCTCGGAGGCCATCAGTGAATCTTTGACTGGCACGATGGATGGCATATCTGTCCCTTCTCCTTGCTCAAGTCTTGTCAACATAGTTAGTTTACATAGTTTCTTATACTTCCTGTTCTCTCTCTGTGTCTCTGTCTCTGTCACTCTTTCTCTATGTGCATATATGGATATAGGTGTACCTATCTCCTATTGTTCTGCAGCATCTAGGGATTTAGGTCTGTGCCTACCTGGCTGTTAAGAGCAAAATGGGGAAGCAGTTTTTCCAACCACCTTATAATGAATGAGTAGAATTTACGTATCAGGAGGAGAGAGACTTAGTGGAACCAGAGTGGGCCCTTGGTGTGTCCCTAAATTTTCCCTTCACAGACAGACAGCTATTCTGTTTACATCAAGGGTCAGTCTTGTGGAAAAAATTCAGTTTCACATGGCAGAATGCTTCCAATGTCAAAGCACTTAGTTTCTCAGGAAACTGCTAGATCAACTGACACCACCTTCAACCAGTCTGGTGGGATGAAGATAC
This sequence comes from Gracilinanus agilis, assembly GCF_016433145.1. NCBI lineage: Eukaryota > Metazoa > Chordata > Mammalia > Didelphimorphia > Didelphidae > Gracilinanus > Gracilinanus agilis. The sequence goes on along the minus strand of NW_025346145.1, from coordinate 6,805 downwards.
CAGGCCTCGGAATTTATGGGATTCTTCTAGTGTAGGAGGAGTCCATGACCTTGGCCTTGTGGAAATCTGTGAGTATGATCTGCACCGAACCATCCCTAGTTGCCATTACACTCATGCCAACGTAGTTGTGTGGCTCCAAGGGATGTAGAATGTACATCTGTGCCCCCCTTTCCCATCCACCTTTCTCCAAGAGAGACTTTAATTCTTGCCAGGATGGGAAGCAAGAAGATAGAGCCAATAGGAGCTTGGATACTTCACTCTCCTCAGAGAGAAGAATTGGGCTAAAATGACCTGTAGCTACTCCTTTATATATTTTTAGTATAAGGAATGGGATCAGGTTAAATCTAACTTCTGATTGAAAGGCAAAGAAGACCTCAGTTTTGATATCCATGGCTCAACCCCTTTTCCCACCAAGTACCATTCCCACAATGAACACACATGGTATGTAGCAAAGAAAACCATTTGCTACAATTATTAAAAAAACAACATAAAATAGGGGAAGTATACATAGGAAAATATACTGAGTAAAGGAGCTCTCCCACTGAGAGTGAGGTAACTCATTCAGCCAAGAGAAAAGGTCCTAGATCTGTACAAAAAAAAAAATCAAGCCATTCCCCAATTGATAAATGGGCAAGGGACATGAATGGGCAATTTTCAGATAAAGAAATCAAAACTATCAATAAGCACATGAGAAAGTGTTCTAAATCTCTCATAATTAGAGAAATGCAAATGAAAACAACTCTGAGGTACCACCTGACACCTAGCAGATTGGCTAACATGACAGCAAAGGAAAGTAATAAATGTTGGAGATGTGGAAAAACTGGGACATTAATGCATTGCTGGTGGAGTTGTGAATTGATCCAACCATTCTGGATGGCAATTTGGAACTATTCCCAAAGGGCGCTAAAAGACTGCCTGCCCTTTGATCCAGCCATAGCAATGCTCGGTTTATACCCCCAAAGATCATAAGGAAAAAGACTTGTCCAAAAATATTTATAGCTGCACTCTTTGTGGTGGCAAAAAATTGGAAAATGAGGGGATGTCCTTCGATTGGGGAATGGCTGAACAAACTGTGGTATCTGTTGGTGATGGAATACAATTGTGCTCAAAGGAATAAAGAACTGGAGGAATTCCATGTGAACTGGAATGGCCTCCAGGAAGTGATGCAGAGTGAAAGGAACAGAACCAGGAGAACCTTATACACAGAGACTGATATACTGGCACAATCAAATGTAATAGACTTCTCTACTAGCAGCAATGCAATGATCCAGGACAACTCTGAGGAACTAATGAGAAAGAAGCTATTCGCACCCAGAGAAAGAACTGTGGGAGCAGAAATGCAGAAGAAAAACACCTGTGATCACATGGGTCGGTGGGGATGTGATTGGGGATGTAGACTCTAAACGATCACCTTAATGCAGTTATCAATAATATGGAAATAGGTTTTGATCAAGGACAGATGTAAAACCCAGTGGAATTGTGCCTCGGCTACGGGAGGGGCTGGGGGGAGGGGAGGGAAAGAACAAGAATCTTGTAACCATTTTAAAATACTGTTAATTAATTAAATAAAAATTTCTGGATTAAAAAAAAAAGAAGGTCCTAGACCTCATCCCAGTGAAACTCCCCCACATCTTATAGTGCAGGAAGCTTGGAATGGGGACTTCCATCTTTCTTATGTAGGAGGAGTTGGCCTGTAGGAAACACAGGTGAGTTGCATTCCAAGAAGGGGAGACAACTGTTATAAAGGTTTGTTGAGTGGAAATGAAATGTCATGCATGAGGATCAAATGAAATAACATATGTAAAGTGCTTTGTAAACATTAAAATGCCACAGAAATGTGAGTTACTAATATAATTATAGTTATCATCATTATTATTGGCAATTTGTCTTCTGAAACCCCCAGACTGACTCTTGCCCAGACAATCTGTCTTAAAGAAACCCCCAGATTGTACCTTGTCCCAGACCAAACAATAAACCCTCAAATACCTTTCAATCACCCAAGCCAGAACTCAGCTAAAGACAACTAAACCCTTAATTACTTGTCCAGATCACCTTAGCGTCTGTCTATTGAGTCTAGGCCTCTCGTGGATAACTTAAACATGCCTAGAGCTTCCTTCCCAAACAGGTGACAGGCCCTATGCCCTAGCCCCTCTCCAAAAATCTGTAAAAGCACTTTGCCTTCTTCAGTTCAGAGGAAAATCTCAGTTATGGCATCTTTCTAGAAACCGGTTGTTCCAGAAGGGTTGGCTCTGTGTGATGTCTATGTTCAAAATCTCCCTTGTTTTAATATAACTACTGTGGTTGTTATGAGTTGTTTTTTTTCAGGTTGACATTTTCATCATTAGTAGTGTTAGTATTATGTACAGGCCACTAGGCCTAACCGAAATACATCCTTTGGACAAATGCGACGTGCGCCTAGACAAGACCAGCTTCCCGTGAGACTCTCATACTCTCATACACAACTGTGTCTGCCTCTCATGCCATGTTTAGGAGGGTATCACCACAATCTTTGCTACAACCCAGGCATGCTACAATCTTACAAAAGGAAGGGAAGAAGCCAAAGAAGTGAGACATGGCTGCCTGCTATTTTGAAATGGATCTCTCAGGGGTAACCAGGTGACTCAGTGGATAGAGAACCAGGCCTAGAGATAGGAGGTCCTAGGTTCAAACCTGGCCTCAGACACTTCCTAGCTGTGTGACCCTGGGCAAGTCACTTCACCTCCATTGCTTAGCCCGTATTGCTCTTCTGCCTTGGAACCAAAATATTGTATTGACTCTAAGATGGGAAGTAAGAGTTTAAAAAAGAGAAAGTAAGAAATGGATATCTCAAAATTCATTCTCTTTCCCTGAAACCCATCCCCTTTTCTGACTTTCCCTGTCACTGTCTGGGATAGCATCACCCTTCCAGGCACCCATGGCTGCAACCACAAAGACATGTCCTGATAGACGAGCTTAGAAATCTTATGCTGCCTGGAACCAAGACTCGACGTCCTTTCTTAGACCCCAGCTCTAAACCATTCCCTCCCTTCTTTCTTTCAAGATCTCCAAGTTGTGTTTTCTTCCCCACCTTAAATATAAACCCCTCTTAGGTCAGGATCTGTTTTGCTTGCTTGCATTTTAGATTCAGCCTTTTCCACAGTACCTGGAACCTATTAAGCACTCAATAAAAGACCTCATTCTATCATTCTAGCTAGCTAGCCATCTACCTACCTATTTCTCTACCTAGCTGTCTGCCTATCAAATGCATCTGGATCTTGGATTATCCGAAGGAGAATAATACAGGAAGATTCCTTAGGAATTTTCTGGCCAGATCGTGAAAGCTATTGAATTATGGAGGAGCCATAGCTAGAAGATACCTAACTCGCTACCTAGCTTTGTTATCTATCTATATGTCTACCCAGGGGTGTGCTCAGATTTTATACCCGAAAAATAATGTACACAGGACACCCTTTTAAGGTGAATAGGAGCGAGGGCCACGTCTGGAGGGATCCACTTGTGGGGAGGGCCACATGTTTCTTTTTTTTTTTTAACTCCAAATTTTACCAAACCAAATAAAACAAGTATTTCCATATTCAAAGAAAAAGATTTTACATAATTGCAGATCTCTTATAGGTTGCGCTTACTTTTCTTGACATCTACATGATAAATCCCATCCACAAGTACCACAGTCCCTCTGCACCCTCCCTGCATCACAGAGATCAACCCGATAAATTAAATCTTTGATGTTTCACCTTTCTGGAGGTGACCTTCCCAGTTTATTCTTCCAGTATTAATTCTGTGGCTGTATATGATGTCCTCATTTCATTGTTTATTATTTAGGGTGGTTCTTTCCAGTTTGTGGTTTTGCTCCTCGCTTCCTAGACCACAGTTTGTTCAGCCATTCCCCAATCGAAGGGCATCCCTTCAATTTCCAATTTTTTGCCACCACAAAGAGCGCAGCTATAAACCTTTGGGGACTATATGGGCTCTTTTCTTTTTTCCCTGATCCCCTTGGGAAACAGGCCCAGCCTTTGCTGGGTCTAAGAGGCCTACATAGTTCAAGGATTGTCATGTGTGGCTTGACAGGAGGCAGAAGAAATGTTTCTAGTCTCTTCTCTCACCCTTCTCCAAATGAGACTTTCATTTCTGCCAGGAGGGCAAGAAGGTTATTAGAGAAGGAGGCTACTTTAGTTTCTTAAGAGAGTAGGGAGAGGGGCAGCTGGGTAGCTCAGTGGATTGAGAGCCAGGCCTAGAGATGGGAGGTCCTGGGTTCAAACCTGGCCTCAGACACTTCCCAGCTGGGTGACCCTGGGCAAGTCACTTGACCCCCCATTGCCTACCCTTACCACTCTTCCACCAAGGAGCCAATACACAGTATGGATTCTAAGACAGAAGGTGAGGGTTTAAAAAAAAGAGAGAGAGTAGGAGTACTAGGCTGGAAGCATAGCTGTCTGCTTCTTTAAATATTGTTCATTTAGGGAATAGGATTGGGTTCAGTCTGGATTCTGATCCATGTGTAATTCTGGGGGAGACAAGCAGGGCAGAACATTCATCTCCACCAATAAAGAGAAAGACCCATGCCAACGGACTTTGGGACAGTTATTATATCTGTGTTATCTTCACTTTTTAAATCTCAAGATGAGGGGCAGCTGGGTAGCTCAGTGGATGGAGAGCCAGGCCTAGAGACGGGAGGTCCTGGTGGTTCCAATCTGGCCTCAGACACTTCCCAGCTGTGTGACCCTGGCCAAGTCACTTGACCCCCATTGCCTACCCTGACCACTCTTCTGCCTTGGAGCCAATGCACAGGATTGACTCCAAGACGGAAGGGAAGGGTTTAAAAAATAAATAAATGATAAAAAAAAAATAAATCAAACTGGCAGTGTTTGCCCAATTCCTTGGTGTAAATGCTGCATAATACTCTGTTGATTTCCTAAAAAAAGGATTCTATGAGTTTTATTTTCGGAGTGCAAACTATACATTTGTAGAGAAAAAAAAAAAAGGTCAAAAAGCAAACAAAAAGGGGCAGCTGAGAGCCAGGCCTAGAGACAGGAGGTCCCGGGTTCAAGTCTGGCCTCAGACACTTCCCAGCTGGGTGACCCTGGGCAAGTCACTTGACCCCCATGGCCCACCCTTACGGCTCTTCTGCCCTGGAGCCAATACCCAGTATGGACTCTAAGACAGAAGGTGAGGGTTGAAAAAAACCAGCACCCAATCTGAGCTCTGGCCCTTTCCAGCTGGGTGACCCTGGGCAGCCACTTGACCTCCACCTCGTGCCTTGGAATTAATACTTAGTATTAGGGTTAAAAAAAAAAAAAAAGCCAACAAGTGGAATATCTGAGGAAGTGGCTCTGCAACTCTTTGCAAACATCTTAAATGCCTTTTCCTCAGTCCCTTCTCCTGGGCTTCCTGTTCGTTGTGAGCCAGGCAGTGGCGGGGGAAGGCACGCACTTTTAGGGAAGGAGCTAAGGCTTGGCTCCATTCTTTCTGCCCTTTGGCAGCCCCAAAGAAAGGGCGCAGAGGATGGAGCGCGGCCATAGAAGCGGGCCACCGTTTTTATACGAACAGCCCCATAACTTCTTTTGGAGGCTGGTGCCGGGACTTGGAATTCTGAAATGTTCTCAGTAATGGGCACAAGATGCGGCCTGCCGGCTCTGCCTTTCTTTGTAGGGCCCACACTCGGCCTGGTGCCTGACGCCTAGTAGGCGCTCATTAAAGGTTTGCTGGCCGAAGAATAACAATAAGAATAAGAATAAGGGCTAGTGCCAGCCCCGGGGTCGGGAGGAGGGCCTGGGTTCGAATGGGACCTGCCACGCTGAGCAAGTCCCGTAAAGCCGCGGGCCTCTCGGAGCGGAAGGCAGAAAAGAAGGGGTTTGGTTTGGGGCCGTCTCTAAAGAGCCCGGCGGCACCCCTAAGTGGCGAGAGGAGGAGGAGGAGGCGGTTGGAAAGAATTTCCTGAACAGCTTCATGTGCACGGGGTGGAGGATGGGCGGGTCGCAGGTAGTCCGGCACTCAAAGCACTTACCATTTAGGAACGCTCACCTCGGCAGGAAAGGGGGGCTCGGGGCGCACTAACGCCCCACGGTTCTTCGGGCACATTCTCCCTCCCTGCCGGGGCCTGCTTGCCTCATCTCCTGTCACCTCGGCCCGCACCTCCACCAGGGTCCGAGTAACGCCGTAAAAGGGCTGAAGTGCATTAAAGCAGGGTCCGGGGCGCTAGCTCGCTCCCTTTGGTCCCCCTCCCTCCCCCCCCCCCCAAATCCCCGACTCGTTCCGCTGTGCTACGTGAACGGAATAGGGAAGGGCCTGGGCCAAGATGCCCGGGGGGGGGGGGGGGGGGCGTCTCCCAGCCTCCAAAGCCCACAGAACCACTGACAGGAGGTCCGCTATGCTTAGAAAAGAGCTTATGTGAACGTGGCCGAGGCGTGGTTTTTTTTCCTCGGGCCCGAGAGAGCGAAGGGCCTGGGATGTGAGTGTGCCTGCCGGAATTGCGAGCCCCACACACACGGGCGGCCCGTAATGGCTTCCACCTTACCTTTAAGAATACTAGATTACCAGGATGGAACGCCTCCCCGACGGAGGCGGGCGGAGGGAATGCGGTTGAACGCCGATTGGTGGAGTCCCCGCGGGAAATGGGTGAGCGCGAGGAGCGTGCGCGCTCCTGTAGGCGGTGACAGTGGTGGCGAGCGGCCGCGTCAGCGCTTGCGAGGAGGGGGAAGGTGGACTGCTTTTGTAGGGTGGCGGCGGCGGCGGTGGCGCCTTCCCGTTTGGCCTGTGCCCTTTCTGTTGCCGGAGCTGGACGGACTGTGACTGAAGGAGAGTCGGGAGC
>NW_025346144.1:0-4021 GCF_016433145.1 Gracilinanus agilis | reverse complement strand
ATATATATATATATATATATGAATAGAACTGAAGGAAGTCACCCATTGCCTCAGCTGAAGAGTCCACTTTGGGTTTCACTTCCCACCCCATCCCTCCAAAATTAGACCATTCACTAAGAGCTTCCTTTTGAGTTCTGCTCCTCATCTCACATCCTTCCGACATCATTCCAACAATCTCTTCCTTCATTCTAGTCTCTGATGAAAATGGTCCTCTTGACAGGGCCAATTTATCTTTGTTCATGCTTAGTTATAGCTCCTCTCATCTTCTTCAGTAGATTGTCCCCTCTATAAGTTCCAATATCTTTTATTTTCAATATTGCTTCGTTCTCTGGCTCCTTCTCTGATGCCTACAAACAGTCCCAAATTTCACCCACCCTTAAAAATATCAGTCCTTACTAGATATGACCAAGTTCATTAGTTTTCATCAAATATTTCTCCTATTCTTAATTAGGCAGTGAGGTAGTGCAGTGGATAGAGCACCAGGATTGGAATCAAAAAAACTCAACTTCTTGAATTCAAATCTGGTCTAATAGCTATGTGATCCTGGGCAAGGTACAACCTTGTTTGCCTCAGTTTCTCATCTGTAAAATGAGCTGAAGAAAATGGTAAACCACTCTAATATTTTTGCCAAGGAAACCCCAAATGAGGCCATGAAGAGTTGGATACAACCAAACAGCAATGATGAAAAATCTTAATTAAATGAAATTCAACCGAATCTGTTCTCTCCAAATTTGCTAGTGATCTCTTAATTACATCATGACTGGTTTTCTCTATTTGAATGTAAGGCTCTTGAAGGGCTGTTTTCTGCCTTTCTTTGTATTTCACAGGTACAATATTGTACCTAATACTAAAAAAAATGTTTAATAAAATGCTTGTTGGTAGGTTGACAGATACAAGAGAAGATGACAGTGGATAAAATACTTTCAGAGTCAGGAAGAACTGAGTTCAGTTTTGCCTCTGAGACATGCTGACTCTGTGATGTTGAACAAGTCACTTTACCCCTCAGCACTCCAGAAGAGTAAGATAAGAAGTTTAAAAATAAGTGCAGATCTGTAAGGGGAGTTTCATCACCAAGAGTCCCCCACAGTGATGAAAGCTTGGACCTGAACAGCTTAGTACACATTCTTGCATCTAGGTTGCCGGGACACACACACACACACACACACACACACACACACACACACACACACATCTTGGTAGCTAGGTGCAATATAGAATAGAGCTCTAGATTTGGATTTAAGAAGACCTGGGTTTGAATTCTACTGTATACTTACTAACTGTGCAAGTGTGACCAACTCTCCTAACCTTGATAACCCTGTTTTTCTTTTTGTCTAATCATCATCATCATCATGATCATGATCATGATCATGATCATGATCATCATCATCTTGTCCTCAAAGAATGATTGTGAGGGGGTAGCTAGGTAACTCAGTGGACTGAGAAGTAAGCCTAGAGATTGGGGGTCTTGGGATCAAATCTGGCTTTAGATACTTCCTAAGTGGGTGACCCTAGGCAAATCACTTAATTACTATCCTCAAGTTGTTACTGCTCTTCTGCCTTGGAACCAATACTTAGTATCAATTCTAAGGTAGAAGGTAAAGGTTAAAAAAATAAACTAAGTCACCCAGAAGAGGAAAAGGTGGGCCAAGGTATCTTGTTTTATTGAACCAGCAGTGAAATTGCCAAATGCTTCAGTTTTACACATTTTAAGCCAAGGGACTGATGTGTTGGGAGCCATTTAGACAAAAGTACTTGTCTCCTTTATTTTTCTGTTTTCCTATACTGAGATGGAGTCTTTCTCAGGGGAAGTGGAGTAAAAAGGGTTAGATCTGCCATGTCTCCACAGCTGGCCATTATGATTTAGTAAGGAGGATTAGTTCCTGGGGTTCCGGAGGTACTTATTAGTACATAGGAACAGAAGTTAATGACATTATCAGTTGTTGGGAACGGGCACAGTAGGGCAAGGCTAGGGCCAAATGAATGTCTGTAGGAGCAAGAGCAAAGATAGCCATTACAGAGGAGGGAGAAGAAATAGGAACTTTAGGAGAGAGTGAGCTGGAATGACTTCATTGTTAGACAAAGTCGAGCATTCCCAGAAATCAAATGCAAGGCAAGGGGCTAGTACGAAGAAAACTATTTTGTGATACTCTGTATATGACGAACTTCTTTCCCCCAATAACATCTTATTTAACATTCATTTCTGACATTTTGCAATCCACATTTTCTTCTTCCCTTCTTCCCCTCTCCTTCCCCTGCGATGGCAAGTAATCTGATTTAGGTTATGCATGTGCTATCATGCAATGTATATTTCCACATTCATCATATTGTGAAAGAAGGCATATATTGCACATACAAGAAAAAAAACTCATGGAGCAAGTAAAGTGAAAAATGGTATGCTTTCATCTGATTCAGATTTCATCAGTTTCTTCTATGGTGATAGTTATCATTTTTCATCATGAATCCCTTGAGGTTGTCTTGGATCCTTGTATGTGCTGAACTTCTAAGAGGGAATGAATATACTATCTGCAAAATCATAGAAGTCGAACTGGGAGGTACTTCAGAAGCCACTCTCCACCCTATACCTGAACAGGAATCCTGCTCATTACCTCCTGACCAAGTAGTTGTCCAACCTTTGTTTGAAGACTTCCAGTGGCAGGAGAGTCACTACTTGATGAAGCAGCCCATTCAAACTTTGGACAATTCAAATTGTTATGTTGAGCTGAATCTTGCTTCTCTGTGACTTCTAAGTAATTTCTTCTAGGTATGTCCTCTGCAGCCAGAGATTTAACCCCTCTTCTATATGATAGCCTTTCAAATATTGGAAGACACTTACCATATCCTTTCCACCACCTTTAATTTTTTTCCAAGGATTTAGAGTTGGAAGGAACTTCACAAGTCAACTGGTCCAACCCCTTCATTTTATACATGAGGAAACTGAAGTCCACTGAGGCTAAATAACTTGCCAAAAGTCAAATAGGCATAAAGCTTAAGAATCTGGATTTAAGTCACTACTCTGAGATCTTTCAACTTATCCTCATGTAGCAGTGTCTCTAGTCCTTCCAAAATGGTAGCTGTCCTCTATATTCCTTTTAGTGAGGACAACACAGTGGCTCAGTGGGTAAAGAACCAGGTCCAGAGATGGGAGTCCTGGGTTCAGATTTGACCTCAGACATTTCCTAGCTGTGTGACCCAGGGCAAGTCACTTAACCCTGATTTCCTAGCCCTTACCACTCTTTTGCCTTGGAACTAATATATAGTATTGATTCTAAGATGGAGGGTGAGGGTTTAAATGTATGTAAATAAATATACTTATGATTATATATTTAATATACAGTTATTATGTATTACGGTGATCACAGTCAACTGCAGACAGGACCTGCCAATCCAACTACAGGGAGAAAACATCAAGGAGACAGACCACTTCACCTATTTGGGTAGCATAGTCAGTAAGGGCGGTGGAGCAGATGAGGACATCAGAAACCGAATCAAAAGCCAGACAGGCATTTAACACCCTGCGGTCTGTCTGGATCTCCAAAGCACTGTCCCTCATCACTAAGCTCTGAATCTTCAACACCAACGTAAAGGCAGTCCTCCTATATTGATCAGAAAGCTGGAGAGTGACGAAAGTCAACACCAACAAACTCCAAGTCTTTGTTAACAGATGTCTACACTACATCTTGAACATCAGATGGCCTGAAAAGATCTCCAGTGCCAGTTTCTGGGAAAGAACAATCCAGTACCCCATTAGTCAGGACATAAAGAAACGTAAGTGGAGATGGATAGGACATACGCTACGAAAACCGGAAGACAACGTAGCCAGACAAGCACTGAGCTGGAATCCACCAGGGAGGAGGAAAGTTGGAAGGCCAAAACAGACCTGGCGAAGATCTGCCGAAAATGAAACAAAAACAGTCAGAATGACATGGGCCCAGCTGGGGGAAGTTGCCCAGAACAGAGTCCGTTGGCGTGAGATGGTTGCGGCCCTATGCTCCTAGGGAGTCAACAGGAATAATAATAATAA
>NW_025346143.1:0-4818 GCF_016433145.1 Gracilinanus agilis | reverse complement strand
GGGTCGGGGTGGACATGATTGAGGGTGTGGACTCGAAACTACCACACCAATGCAACTACCAACAATTTGGAAATTGGTCTTGATCAAGGACACATGACAAAACCAGTGGAAATGCGCATTGGCCATGGGTGGGCGGGGTGGGGGGGGTTTAAGGGGAAAGGTGGAGCATGAATCATGTAACCATGTTAAAAATGAATATTAATAAATCTTAAAAAAATGGGATAATCTTGGGACTATGTAGGGCTGACCCCTAACATTTGAGAGAGTCTCACTTTTATTCCATGGAGGCCTATCAAAGTATCCTCAGGCAATGTGTTATTCTCCTGATGGACCACCCTAGAAAGGAAACATACTTAGAGCTACAAGGACAGGCAATCCTCCCTTCCCACTGGACCAGAAAATAGCAAAGTAAGTCATAATAATAGAAGAATACAAAGTTGGGATCTCTTGGCCCTAGAATTGGGGCATAAGTTCTTAATGCTTTTATAGCTTTAAAGCATGCTTGTCATAAGGTTGTATATTTCTGTTTATTGTTGTCTTTGTCACAGTCTCGTCGCTATGTATTCTTAAATTGGATATTACAAAAAAAAAAGAAGAAAAAAGAGGGGGAGTTAAAAGATTGAACTTCCCACAGTCAAAAATCCTCAGCAGAGGACAAAAGAAAATATCTGTTAAATGATTTTTCCTCTTTCTTCCTTTGGATGGGCCCCCAAAGGAGTGAAAAAGAGAAAAATTCAGAGCAGAAAAGGGAGATTTTACTCCACAATTGGAAGCATTTTCACTTAAGATCTGATTTTAAGGGTTGAGGATTGCTAATGATGTTGATACAGTACAATGTAATTTTATTTATTGTGGTAACTGTCAGTCAAATGTGAAATATTAACCAGATTTTATTGATCACAAAAACTTATGGTTAGAAGTTTGTTAAGCCTTGGTTTCAGTGAATTGAGAATTGTCTAAACGTAGTTAATAGCCAGTCTGACACAGAGAGGAAATGTTTATTCTATAAGGTCAAAAATTGTATTGGCTACTTTGTAGATGTAAAAGTCATTCAGAAAAAGTTGTAATGTTATTATTGAGAACTTATTCTAGAATTTAAACTTGGGATTTTAAAATGAGATGTTCTTTTAATGTATGTGCTGTCAGAACTAGCAACATGTAATCATATTATACACAAGAAGTTTTTAAAGTGGCTAATCTGTGCATGGATTTTAATAATACAGGTACTGAAAATTTGGTAAAAATGTGTGCAGTGTATAAGAAGGAATTTGTGATCTAGAGATTAACATGCATTTAGACTCAAATTGCTACAAAGCAATGATGAATGAATATAAAATATGTATGCATTTGGATTATAAAGAGAATTAAGTTTTTCCACCTGAATAGGTTAAGGTTGTATGATGTACAAACTGTATGAAATTAACAAGAGAAAATTTGACCAGCCCAGGAAGCTAATAGGATTACATGCAATTAAATATAGTACCTTTCCTCTTTTTGTAATAATGGTAAAGGAAGAGAAGCCAGAGGAAATAAGAGTAATTGATAAAGAAATAATAGGTGTGAATTCTAGAACAAATGGTAAATCAGAATAATATTGATGGAATTTAATCAGTTATGTAAGCAATGCTTCCAGGTAAAAGGAAACTGAACTAGAGGTTCTATTCTGTTTAAACAGAGGTCTGAAAGGAATAAAAGTGAATGGCTTTGAAATTCAGTTGTTTACATACTGAAAGATTGCTAAAGGACTTAAAGTTATTTGGAAGTTGTGGAGTTCAAACTAAAGTTTGTTGAAAATAATTTATTATGAAGATTTTGGTACATGCTAAATTTTAAATTGTAGGTGATCTCACTTGGTAAAGAGAGATAAAAGACAAGGTTGTTAAGTCATAAAAACCTAAATCAAGCCAGGCAGCCTCAGGGTAAATTGCTCATAAACCCTTCCTTGCAAACAGGAAGGAAAAGAAAGAAATACTTTTAATTTTTGATTACTTTGATACTTAGGAACTGATATAGCAACACAGTACATAAGTAAGATCTTAAAGAGTTTAAAGATGAGTATATTTTAATTGTATACTTCAGAGTTTTAAAGATATGTTCAAGCAAGTAAAAGTTGATAGAAAAGTCATGGATATCTTGTAAAACAGGTTCTTTTTTTTAGCAGTACAGTTGTTATAGGGGTGCTAATGATGAACCCCTGGGTTCGGGAAGGAGGCCCTTCTCAGGGATGAGAGGACTCCAAGCTTAGCTTAGAAGTATCCTTTTCAAAGAGCGTGGACATGACTCCTTGCACTTAGGCATTTAGTGAGTGAGGGGTCTGTCTGAGATCCTCTGGGCTTAGGCTATCAAGGTGTGGCCAGAGGTGTATCTGTTTAAATTGATCAAAAATGTTTTTTTTGGGTTTAAAATTATCATAAATAGTTTTTCATCTAAGTATATTAAAATTAACTAACTTCATTATTACATTTCACTTTCTGGTCTTGAAAATAGATAAGCAGCCCACTTGTCAAAAGGCTTGCTTTAAGGTTTATAGTGCTTAAAAGGTTTCAAATCTTGTAATTGGAAATAGACCCTGTAATACTATATGCTTTATGATATTCCTTTAAGTATGACGTTTATGTAAATTGTTGCTAAAACATGTGCTTTAAGTGCTGTTTGAAGTTTGAATGTAAGCAAAAGCTCATTGTAAACCTGACTGTACCATGGGTTTTGTTCAATACTCAGTGGTTACCTCAGTTTACCAATTTGTACTATGAACTGAATCTTATAATGAGCACTATGCTAAAGTTACAGTGTCTCAATTCTTGGGAGTTATTGATTAGCATTTGAAGGGATACCAAATGGTATGTTTGTTTTTGTGATGGTAATAGAGAGTCAGAGAAAGTGAAGAGGTAAGGTGTGTTGTGTTTGAATACAGAAGAAAGAGAGACTTGGATGTGCTGAGTATGCAGATTCGTGATGGGTAAATGGAAGTTGTGTTCTGCTTTTTAAGCAGAGGGTTTGAGGGAAAAAGAGAGAGGAAGAAGGAGAGAGGAGAGATGAAAGAGAACAGATAGGGAGGTGAAAGAGAATAGATAGATGTTCTACTCTTTTAATTGGATCCCTGACCTAGGGATAATTTCTAAAGTTAGTGTATATGGTGTTGGGAAAATCACAAATAGTTCTGGAATTCTCTTGAAAGTTACACTGAAGAGATTCCTGTATGGCTTGTCTTAGTCTTTCAGATGGCCTAGGTACAGGAGACAATACAGCCCTGATTTATATTTACTGTGGAGCTACTCAGTCCAGCACTCCTTGTTCCTTAATTCAGGTTTTGTGACTAAAGTGTGATATGTTAATTATTGCCAAAATATGTAAGAATAACTGAGTGATCAGCTTGGTAGGGAGGTGAAAGGCTTGTTTGAGGGTATGGAAATTGTTTCCAGAATGCTGCTTAGCAGAATTTCTCTGAGCTGTAATGGGAAAGACTTGTCTTTTAAGGAAGGAAAAGGCTTCTGGGATCCAGTAGTGATATAGTGCAAAAGACAGAGAATGTTCTGTGATGGTTAGAGAGGCAATTCTAGGGCTCAACCTGGACTGGACCTCTTCTGATCATCTAGGCTACTAATCCTTAAGTGACAAGAATGGCATGAGTCAGTGGCAGCTTTGGCCTATACATGGAGCCCCTCATTATGTGTCCCTTGGGACGTGAGGAAATGCTTTTCCTATGTACCTTCCCTTTTGGAGCAAGTTCCCATAATCAGCACTTAATGCAAGTTGTAAAATTAATGTTTCCATCTCCCCAAATAACCTATTAGGTTAATAATTGAAAATTATCAAATTGTTAAGGAACACACTTTGAGAAGTAGGTGAAGTTTAGTGATAGATGACTTGTAGCTTGAAGCCTTAATTTACCACAGCTGAAGTTCAGATCTTGACCCTAGAAATAACCCAGGGCTTTCTGGATTTCCTCCAGGATCTGGGATAAAGAAATTTATCTGTAAAGTGTTGTTATTCAAGTAGTTATAGATGCCATATTAATGTGGGCCTTACGAAAGGATATTTTTTTAACAGAAACATCACATGCCAGCTCTGCAAACAATTTAGGGATCAAATTTCCTAAAAGGTTTAATTCCTGTCAGAGGATGATTTCTGGGGATAAAATCTGTTGGCTAAGATACCCAAATGTTAATGTTTAATATCAGTTTCTATTGTGCTAATTTTCTTTCTTTGTATCTGGTGTTCTAGTTTTTGCCCCAGGCCTGGGTTCTATACTTCTGCCTTAGGGATAAATGCTCCCCTTTTGACCTGTCTGTCAGTCTGGGGAAACAGTCTCTGATCTCCAAACCTTCAGAACCCTGGCATTCGCTGCAGAGGTGCCCCTGAAGACCCTGTGCCCACGGCTCCTCCTCCTGTTCCCCCTCTCAGAGATTCTACGCCCCTTCTCAGCTTGAAGAAGCTACAGAAGATGGAAACCATCGACCCTCTTCCCTTAGACATTTGGAGGAGGAGAGGGGAGACGGCATGGGTCATTGTGGGACATTGTACCCCAGAGACAGCATAGAACATTGTACCTCCATAGTGGAAAAGTTTTTTTTTTTCAGGCAAACTATAGGCAGGAAAATCCCTTTGCTTCCACTATGTACCCTTCCCCTTATTCTTAACCGCCTAGCAGCTTTTGTAAAGGAATGAATTAACACCTTTAGCTTATGGTCCTGCATCAGTATTGCCTGACAACCCCCACTCTTGATATGGTGTGTGCTGTCACCAATCTTTAAAGGACCACCTGAGGATGATTCCTCAGGATCAAAAGAAAAAGAAGGGAATGTTGGATTTAAAAAT
>NW_025346142.1:0-2313 GCF_016433145.1 Gracilinanus agilis | reverse complement strand
TCTCTCTCTCTCTCTCTCTCTCTCTCTCTCTCTCTCCTTTCCTTCCTCCTCTCTTTCCTCCCTCCCTCTTTTCCCCTTCCCTTTCTCTCCCCCTTCCCCTTCTTTTCCTTTTCTATACTCCCCTTACCCACTTTTCCCCCTGGGCATTCAAACAGAAATGGGCAGGCCAAATTGCTCAGAGCCTTTGCATCAGACAATTGCCCAGATGCCTTTCTCTGGCAGTCATCTGCATCTTCAGGATACCTGCCGGGCAAGGAATCAAGACAAGCACAGAAAACAAATAAGGCCCAGGGAGGGCGCCTGCATTGCTCAGAACTCCGGTGCATGAGTAACTCGCCAGTCATTTCAGGACTTTCACAACTAATAAGGTGCTTCCCATGTGGGGAGTCTGAAGGTCACGGGGCCCTGGCAGTGCTGGGAAGCGGCCTGTGGCTGTGGCTGTGGCTGTGGCTGTGGCGGTGGCCGCCGTATTGCGCCCCGCCGCTCCCCTCTGCTAAGGGTCTAAGCGGGCTCAGCGGGGCCCCGTTTCCCGGGCCAGGACCGGCCTCATTAATCTCGGCCGCGGGTGCCTCCCAGCCCCCGACGAGGCAGCCCTCTCGCTGGGAAGGCGGGCCGCCCGAGCTGCCGCCCGCTGCCGCTTCTGGAGGGGAAGAATGGAGGGGGGTGGATTTTTCGGGTTCATCGCCTTCGCCTTACGGGGCGCTTCCTAAAAGCTCACGCGGCTTTGCTACCTTTGAGGCGAATTTGGCACAGGAAACACTGTGGCAGGAGAAACAGCTCAGAGCTCCTAGGGAGCAGTGCCTGACATCATCAAAGCACTTTCCAAACCTAATTAATCTCCAACCGGCTGAGGGAGGTGGGAGGATATTAGTCATCGCCAGCATGAAGCTGTGGTATTTTTGTTTTGCTGCAAAATAACCTGCCCCACGCCCCTCCCCGCCCCTCCCAGGAAAGCAAGGGGAGGCGCCCGGAGATCTTGGGGGGACAAGGAGAATTCAGCAGGGAAGGGCTCCCCTTTTTCTCCAGGATGTGTCTCAGCCCGGAACCGTGTATGATACTCACTCTCAGAACATCTCCTTAATGTGGCATTCAAGGCCAACTCCAGGCTAACTATAACCTGGTTTTCCATCCTTGGGTGGGGGGTATCAGGAGATCTGCCTTTTTTGTCCCCAAACTCATGTAATTAGGGAAAATAATTTCCTTTTTCTAGACCTTTGCTGCTTTATTTGTAAAACATTGGCTAGAGCAGATGATCTTAATTGTCTCCTTTCCCAGTAGCTCCAGGAGGCCCTTTGTGGTACAGGGGATAGAGCCAGGGGTCTGGATTCAAATCCAGCCTTAGATATAATTATTATTTGTTAGCTATGTGATCCTGGGCAAGACACTTAATCTGTTTGCCTCAGTTTCCTCAGCTGCAAAGTGGGGATAATAGCAGCATCAGTCTCCCAGGGTTGTTGTGAGCATCAGAGAGGACCACATTTATAAAGCGGTTAGCACAATGTCTCTCATGTAGTCAGGAGGATTTGTATAGTCAATTATTCCTGTTGTCCCCTGTCCCTTTACTTCTGCTGTCTTCACACTCATCTACTTCCAGATTTGGAAATGTGCTTCATTTTTGCCTTTGCCTGTATAATTCTCCTTTACTCACTGGGCCAGGATTCCCTCTCCTCCAGCCCATCTTCTTCCAGTAACTCAATCCTCATCCTCTCTGGGACCAGCTCCATCCCTTCTCCCTTTGTGAAACCACTTCTACACCACTCAGGCCAAAATGGGTTCCTTAATGCCTGCAGGCCCTCTTCTGGGACAGCTCCATTGCCAAAAGACAATAACAGCTCCTGGAGGTTTCAAGGAGAGAAAGATCTGTGTGGGCTGGGGGTGATCAGCTGAAGATCAGGGGAGAGGATGTTTAGGATGCCCATTTCTCAGATCTTACAGATCCTAGTTGCTTTGTGACCCTGGGTCATGTAAGTAATTTTTTGAGACCTAGTTTTTTTTTTTATCTGAAAATTGGAGCTGTTAATACTTGCATTATATATCATTATATAGGATCATCGATTTAGAATTTAAAGGAAACTTAGAAAGCCATCTAGTCTAACCTCCTCATTTTAGTGATGAGAAAACTGAGAACTATTGTCATTAACCAGGTAGTAAATGTCAAAGGTGGAATTTGAACTCAGGCCTGCTCCCTGATAATCAATAATTTCTACTGAATCATTTTACTTCATTGGGTTGGTATATAAGAAATGTGTTTCTCTCTTTTTTCCACTTCCTTCCACTTTCTCTCCTTGTCTCTGCTCTTCCTTCCTTCCTTCC
>NW_025346141.1:0-22676 GCF_016433145.1 Gracilinanus agilis | reverse complement strand
GTGTGTGTGTGTGTGTGTGTGTGTGTGTGTGTGTGTGTGTGTGTGTGAGTGAGCATGGGCGCTCGTCCCAACAGGCTCCCTGGGGCCCCCTCCCTCCTGCTTCCCCTCTGCCAAGTGTTCAGGGAGGCAGCCAGTAGGAATAATATTATACTGCAAACACAGTAATGTCAATATTTACCTGTAATGTCAACACTGGCCTGAAGCCAGGAGACTCGCTGGGGGAGAAGCCCCCATGCTCTGGCAAGGTGGGTGTGCTTTCTCTCGTGGGAGTGGTCCCAGGATGCTGCTCAGGCTGAAGCTGGGTTCCAGGAACTAGTCATGGTTCTACCACTAATTGGGTGACTCCAGGCAAATTACTGCCCATCGCTGGGACTCGGTTTCTCCATCCGTAAAAGAAGAGCCTTAGACCAGATGGTTTCTAAAGCCCCACAAACACAGCTCAGCAGACACGTCAGGCAGGAAGGGGAAGTCAGGGGTGAGCAAGGGAATCCTGGGGTGGGGGGGGGGCAGGGAACCGAAGGGTGGGAGAAGGAATCAAGAAAATAGCGAAAAAGAGTGTCAGGAGTGTCAAACTAGGAGGGATTTAAGTCTGCTCTGGGCAGGGTAAGGGGAAAACAATTACAGCCAGTCCAGGAAGGCTTCAAAGTGGTTGTTCAGTCATTTTTTTAGTTGGATCTGACTCTTCATGACCCCATTTGAAGCTTTCTTAGCAAAGATCCTGGAATAGTTTGCCATTTCCTTCTCCAACTCAATTTACATATGAGGAAACTGAGGCAAACAGGGTGAAGTGAGCTGGATGTGAAGATGAGACTTCCTGACCCTAGAACCAGCATTCTATCTACTGTGTCACCTAACTACCTGAGCTTCAAAGAGGAGGTGCTATTTCAGAGTCATTTACATTTTGTGTTCTAAATAGTACATTCTATTCTGAACAGACACTGAAATTGGCATCTGCCCTCTTCCATATCTGATATTCCATGTTCTAATATTCTTCATTCTTAGTTCCCTTCCAATGCTGACATTCTGTGTTCTAAAAGCCTCATCTTCCCAGTAGGTGCATCCTCTATTCTAGGTTCTCCCCTCATTTTGCTATTCTCTATTGGAATCTCTCTCCCAGCTCCAACATCCTCTATTCTAAGCTCTTTTCCAGCCCTGACATTATCTGTTGTAAGAACCTTCCCAGTTCAGGCATGCTATATTGTAAGGTCCTTCCTAGATCTGACATTCTTTGTTCAAGATCCCCAGAGCTCTAACATCTCGTGTTCTAGGACTCCTCCCAGATCTGACCTTCTCTGTTCTAATGATCCTTCAGCTCTGACATCATGGGTTCTAAGGACTCTCCTAACTCTGACATTCTGAGTTCTAAGGGTCCTTCCCAGCTTTGACATTCTCTGTTCTAAGGTCTCTCCCAGCCCTGACATTCTCTGTTCTAAGGTCTCTCCCAGCTCTGACCTTCTTTGTTCTAAGATCCCCCAGAGCTCTGACATTCTGTGAATGTAAGAGGTAATAAAAGCTTTCAAGCATTGGTGGGTTTCTGCTGTTTATTCACCTTGTTCCTGGTGGAGTGTTTCCTACCCCGTCCACAACTGATCCAGGTTCAGACTTAATCACAACTGACCACTGATGGGTAGGGATTATGCAAGAAGAGAACAGTCAGCCTGACCAGTCTCCAGAGTCTTTATAAAATGCCCATTTGCAAGCATGAGTTTCCCAGAAAGACAGAGTCCCTGCCCCACCCCAGCTCACGAAGGATAGCGTTAGCTCACATTGCCATAGAGGCGTACGAGTGTTCAGTCCCCTTTCCAAAGCATCGCCTCACAGCTCCCCCGTGGGAGACAATAAGCAGAAGTGTCCTTGCCCCCATTGTACAGATGAGGAAACAATTTCAAAAAGAGGAAATGCTTTGCTCCTGTCCCTGGCCCAGGCAGTGGAAGAGCAGCGATTCAAAGGAAGCCCTCCTCCCTCTCATCCAAGACACTCTCCAGACTCTGAACTGTCTTCGATGAGAAACATGCACGTGTGGCCCGACGCAATTACAGCTCAGCAGACACGTCAGGCAGGAACGGGAAGTCAGGGGTGAGCAAGGGAATCCTTGGGGGGGGGGGGTAGCAGGGAACTGAAGGCTGGGAGGAGGAATCAAGAAAATGGCGAATAAGGGTAACTAGGAAGGACTAAGTCTGCCCTGGGCACAGTAAGGGAGAAAAGACAATGGCCAATCTAGGAAGACTTCAGAGCTGTGGATCAGTCATTTCTCAGTTGGGTCTGACTCTTCGTGACTCCATTTAGGGTTTTCTCAGCAGAGATTACTAAAGTGGTTTTCTATTTCCTTCTCTAGCCCATTTTCCAGATGAGGAAACTGAGGCAAACAGGGTGAAGGACTTGTCCAGGGTGACACAGCTGGTAAATATCTAAGGCTAGATAAGATGAGACTTCCTCTCTCTAGAACCAGCATTCTGTGTTCCACTGTGCCACCTAACTACCCAAGCCTCCAAGACAAGGCAGTATTTCAGAGCCATTTACACAACAGAAAAGAGGGCCCAGGAGCATTGGAAGGGGATCCAGCATTGAGAGCATGGAACCCGACTTTCTTATTTTACAAATGAGGGAATTGGAGCTTGGGGAAATGAAGCCCAAAGTGACCCAGGATATCTGTGCCAGAGCCCAGGGCTTTCACAGCACCCAAGATTTAAGGCATGTCCTGCTGGGAATCAAACAGCAACTAGCGGACCCTCTGGGCAAGCAAGTAGCCCTTCTTTTGAAAGCAGCCATGTTCTAGGGGCAGCTAGGTGGCACAGTGGATAGAGAGCCAAGCCTGGAGTTGGGAGGTCCTGGGTTCAAATCTGGCCTCAGATACTTCCTAGCTGTATGACCCTGGGCAAGTCACTTAACCCCCATTGCCTAGCCCTACTGTTATTCTATCTGGTTCCAAGATGGAAGGTAAGAGTTTAAAAAAAAAAAAGTATTGATAGGAAGAGTGACTGTGTTTCTACTGCCCACTCTCTTGCCCCTTCCCTATGCCAACCTTGCCAGGAGCACCATCCTTCACAGGGCCCCCATCGCTCACTGGGTGAAGACATGAGAACAGAGGAAATGATGAATGGAAAAAGGGAAGTAGAGAGGGCAGATCCTGGCCCTTTAGGGGTGCAGCTACACCCCTTCCCTCCCCCAGCCCCAGTTTCTACAGAATCCTGTGGCTTTGGCTCACCCACTGGTCATTTGCTTGCGTCACTCAGGCCGAGCCTCCATCTGGACTGGGGACAATAAAAGTACCTCCCATTGGTCCAAGGTCGACGGCCACAGAGCACCTCCTTCCAGCCTCGCTCCCTCAGCTCCCCCTCCTTGGCTCGGGGTGCGTCTCCTCCAAGCAGGCCTCTCTGCGCCCACTGCCCTCCTATTCACTTCGCATGTGCTCATCTGGGCCCGACGGGTCACTATATACCTGATTCTCCTAAAAGACTGTACACTAGGAATAACAAGGGGGATAAAGATGAGCGGAGCTGGGTCAGAAAATTCCTTCTTACCAAAGCAAGATGGTACCTTCTCTGCAAATGATGGTTTTAGAGAGCTGCCTAAAGCCCTGAGAAGTAGAGTGATGTGAACAGGGTCACGCAGCCAGAGGCAGGACTTGAATTTAGGTCTTTAGGCTGGCTCTATCCACTACACCACACTGCTTCTCTATGTTCTTTGTAAAAAGGGACCATGTTGGGGGCAGCTGGATGGCTCATGGGCTGAGAGCCAGGCCCAGAGAAGGAAGGTCCTGGATTCAAATTTGAGCTATCTGGGTGGCAAAAATAAATAAACAAATAAACAAATAAACAAATAAATAAATGAATGAATGAATGAATAAATAAATAAATAAATAAATAAATGATAAATAAAAAGAAAAAAGAAAAAAAAGGACAGGACAAAAAGTCAAGGTGATCTGGATTAGTATCCCAGCTCCAATAATGACCAGATGTGTGATCTGAGGCATATCTCCCTGAGCCTCCATTTTCTTGTCTGGAAAATGGGCAGAATACACAAAAATCGCCCTGGTGATTTTTTGATCGAACCAAACCAATTCTGCGGTACCAGGATAGTCTGATGCTGGAGGTAGGAGGAATCTGAGGCAGTACTTTCACCAGGGTGGGGGTGAGATATCCTCGGACTGCTCAGAGGATAGACAGCTATACTGTGTGCTGGATCCTGAACAACAAGGATTTTTAATAAAGGCTGGGATGGGGAGGGGAAGCATAGGATCATTGGTCTAGGGCTGGAAGGGGCCTTTAGAAGTCTATATGGTGGGGGCAGTTGGGTAGCTCAGTGGATGGAGAGCCAGGCCTAGAGACGGGAGGTCCTGGGTTCAAATCTGACCTCAGACACTTCCCAGCTGTATGACCCTGGGCAAGTCACTTGACCCCCATTGCCCACCCTTACCACTCTTCTGCCTAGGAGCCAATTCACAGTATTGACTCCAAGATGGAAGGTGAGGGTTTAAAAAAAAAAAAAAAGAAGAAGTCTATATGGTCATTTAAAAAAATAATAAAATTCTAATTAATTAATTAAATTAATTAACTGAGAATATTTTTCCATGGTTACAGGACTCATGTTCTTTCCCTCCCCTCTTCCCTCCCCTCCCCCAGGACCCAACAAGCAATTCCACTGCGTTTTACATGTATTATACGGTCATTTTACAGATGAAGAAACTGAGGGCAAGGAAGTCATCCAAGCTGACACAGGTAATAAGTGTCCGGGGCAGAATTTGAACTCGGGTCCTCTTTCTTTCCCAAAGATAGGGACCACATGAGCAAAGAGAGCCGAAGGGAGACAGAAGGTGGGGAGGGGGCCGTGGGCCACCCTCTCTGGGCAGAATCTCTGCCATGGGGAGCCCCCGAGTCCGAGGGGAAGCTCGTGAGCCCCAGGCTTTGGCGGCCGCCTGCCCTATTCTGCGGGGGAAACAAGGTATCGATGTTATTTAGAAAGTTTCCAAACAGAACAATTTGTTCATCTCCGGCTCTGCAGGGGAATATGAGGAAACCGTGGAACCAACAAGTGGCCTTTGGCAGACCCTGCCCGAGAGGACTCTTCGCCTCCCACCACTGGCCTCTCCCCTCTGCCTGTTGGGCCAGGGTCCCCCCTTCTACTCCCCCCCCAGTCCCCTGGGGCTTCCCACGAGGCACCTGAAGCCCTGTGGCCACCCCACTAGAGACTGCTCTGTTCTCTGCCTGAATTTCCTCCTTGTCCCAGACCTCGTATCCTGGCTCTCGGGACCATCTCGCTAGCAGGGTGGCCCTGAGCGTAGCTCTGAGCCAAGCTGCGTGGGAAGGGAATCCTGGGAAGCAGGACGGTTGCCAGGTTACACAACATCTGGCTGACTCCAGCAGAAGCTTCAGTAGCTCCCTAGTGCCTCTGGACCAAAGTCCAAAGCCAAGCAATTGAGGCCATTGGGAATCTAGCTCCAACCTGCCTTCCTGCTTTTTGTTATTTGTTTTCCAGTCCTGTCTGACCCCATTTCTTGGGGTTTATCGGCAAAGATGCTGGAGTGGTTTTCCATTTCCTTCTACAGCTCATTTGACAGATATGGGAAACTGAGGCAAACAGGGTGACGTGACTTGTCCAGGGTCACACAGCTGGTATGAACTCAGGAAGCTGCGTCTGACTCCAGTCCAGGCACTCTTCCTACCTTCTGTCATACTGTTCTGTGCCATGTATTCTACAGTCTGGCCAACTATAGAACTCATCTCCTCTGTCCTATCCTGCTTGTTCCTACCTGACACTCTCTGTATTCTCCCACCTCTGTGCCTTTGCTTGCTCTGGAGCTCAGGTCTGTGGCTTGGGAGGTCTTGGTCAAGAAGGGGGCAGCACACCAGAAACAGCTGCACTGGATGGACCTGAATTTGGGGTCTAGACTTACCACTTCCCAGATCTGTGAATATGTGAGAAAAATCACTTAAACCTGGCTGAGGCTTAGTTTCTTCATCTGTAAAATAGAGATAAGGACCAGATCTGTGATTTCATTGGTAGAGAGAAATCCCAACGAGGAGCTCTTCACTGCTAAAGCAAGTGCGACTTAGAAAGGGTCACTAAGAGGTAAGTGCCTTGCCCAGTGCCAGTCGGAGGCAGGACTGGAACCCAGGTCCTCCTGGATTTCTTCTAAATGGAGATAACAATTCTTTTATTTTTAAACCTTTATCTTCTGTCTTAGAATTGATACTAAGGAAGAGCCAGACAACTGGAGTTAAGTGACTTACCCAGGATCCCAAAGCTAGTAAGTATCTAAGACAAGATTCGCACCCAGGTCCTTCAGACTATCTACTGAGCCATTTAGCTGCCCCTAGATAACAATTCTTACTTATACTCTGCATCTCCCAGACCTGGAAGGTGTTCTGGAAGTACAGAGGAGGCAGCATGGGAAGAGTGGGAAGACCACCAGACCTGGGTTCAAATCTCGACTCAACATCCACCAGCTTTGTGAGTCTGGGGGATCTCTGCCTCTTTGAGTGTTTCTTCATCTGTCACATGTGGAAAGCTACACTTCCAGGGTTAGAGGGTCCTAGTTCTAAAGGTGGAAGAGACCTCAGAGAAGAGGAAGAGATCTAATCCTCAGAGACCATCTAATCCAGTGATTCCCAAAGTGGGCGCCACCGCCCCCTGGTGGGGGCTGCATCGATCCAGGGAGGCAGTGATGGCCACAGGTGTATTTATCTTTCCTATTAATTGCTATTAAAATTTTTTAAAAATTAATTTCCAGGGGGCTAAGTAATATTTTTTCTGGAAAGGGGGCAGGAGGCCAAAAAAGTTTGGGAACCACTGCTCTAATCCATTTTACTCCCTCATTTTAGTTCATTTTTCTTAAGCTCTCACCTTCCATATTAGAATCAGTACTCCATTGGTTCCAAGACAGAAAAGCAGTAAGAGCTAGGCAATGGGGGGGGGGGGGGGTGTCAAGTGACTTGCCCAGGGTCACACAGCTGGGAAGTGTCTGAGGCCAGATTTGAACCCAGGACCTCTAGTCTCTAGGCCTGGCTCTCTATCCACTGAGCTACCTAGCTGCCCCCTCTCATTTTACTTTTTGAGAAAACTGAAGCCAAGGACAGGGAACAACTTGTCCAAGGTCCCAAAGAAAGTTAGGAGATCAAGGACCAGGTCCCTTGATGCCAGAACTAAGGCTCTATCCACTGTACTCTACAGCCTCCTGGCTGTGAAACACTATGTGGTGCCAGAGTGCCTTGAGCTCTGGACCTGTGGTCAGTAAGTCTTGAGTTCAAATCCTCAGATACTGACTAACTCTGTGGCCTTTGACATTTAACCTCTGTCTGCCTCAATTTGCTCAAATGTAAAATGGGGATAATAGTTGTTGTGAGGATCAAATGAGATAATAGTTGTAAAGCACTTAGCACAGTGCCTGGCACGTAGTAGGTACTATTTAAAGATGGTGGTTGTTGTTCAATCTTTCCAGCTGTGCTCAACTCTCCATGACTTCATTTGGGGTTCTTTTTTGGAAAAGATAAGGAATATCCTTTACCTCCGAATAGCCACAGAACCATTTGGAAAGTCCACTAGACTTGTAGTTAGAAAAAACGGATGCCAGTCACACTTTGGAAACTGTATGGCCTTGGGTAAGTCACTTCTTTTTTCTATAAAGTGGGGAAAACACTAACTCCCTTAAATTATTGAACTCTATGTAATAGGTTATTTAAAAAATCCAAGCTCTCCTATTAAACTATCAACTTCAATAGGGCAGGGACCGTATCATTCTTCTCTCCTTTCCTTCTAACTTCCACTGCCTTCAGACTTGTACAAAATAAGCGACTAAAAGATGTCTGTTAGATGGTTCTCAAAGCATTCCCTTCCTCCTTTTCTATGATATTCAGATTCCATTCAACGATTTGCCATTTCCTTCTCCAGCTCATTTTACAGAAGAAGAAACTGAGGCAAACAGAGTTAAGTAGCTTGCCCAGAGTCACACAGCTAATAAGTGTCTACCACCAGATTTGAACTCGGGTCTTCCTGACTCTAGGCTTGGCGTTCTATCCACTGGGCTACCTAGTTCCTAGCTATTATTAAAGTCCTAAACGTTTTGGTACTGTAGTACAAAGTACTATATAGTTAAAGAATTAATATAATAATAAAGAATTAATAGTTTATGCTAGATCTACGTCTGTGTGACCTTAGACAAGTCCTTTATTCATTCTGAGGTGTCATATAAGATAATTAAATAACAAGCACACTGAAAAAGGAGAAACATATGAATGTAAGGAATTATTATTACTCAGCACCCAGGATTTGGGATTTCAACTTATTTGAGTTGGCCAAGTGGCATAAAGGGAAGAGAGTTGGGCTCGAACCCAGCTCCAGCATTGACTAGCTGTGTGACTCTGGACAAGTCTCTTAACTGTCTGAACCTCAGTTTCCCCATCTGTACAATGAGGTTTGTCTGTATGGCCTCACAGGTCCCTTGCAGGTCTAAATCCAAGAATCCTATCGATGGTGGCGCCATCTTCCCAAGAAGGGTTAATGGCCCCAGCCCAGGGAATTGGGGACCGCTGGCTCCATCCACAGGGTAGCTGGGAAGCGGAATGTGAACTCTCTGGGAACACGTCATGGAGAAGAACCCTGAGGGACTGAGGAAACTTGGCTGAGCAGGCGGGGGAAGAACGTGGCTTTGTTTGGATGGGGCTTAAATCCCCCCCAACCCCTCCCATCCCCGCTCCCAGAGAACACAGGCTGAAGAGCCTCGCTATCAGCAGCGTAGAGTTACCAGATCTGGGGAGGATCACCGCTTGAGTGAGGGCTAAAGAATAGGGACTGGCTCAGGAACCTTCGGCCCCTCTGGGTGTCAACAATTCACACCATTAGCTGACCTAGTTTCTTCTGAATCTCATTTCCAGGCTCCTCAGCCTGGCCTTCTGAGAACTCTTAACAGGCGTAGCCAGCCTGATCTCTCCCTACTCTTTACACAACTGACATTCTGAGCAAACTCACCATTCCCCAAATATGCCCTGCAATTTCCCACCACCGTACATTTGCCTAAGCTGTTCCCCAGGTCTGAAATAAACACGCATACTTCTGCCTCACCATATCTTTTGTTGTTGTTATTCAGCCATGTCTGACTCTTTGTGACCCCATTTGGGGTTTTCCTGGCAAAGAAATCCTGCAGTGTTTTGCCATTTCTTTTTCCAGTTTATTTTACAGTTGAGGAAACTGAGGCTAAGAAGGTTCAGTGACTTGCCCAGGGTCACACAGTAAAGATTCTGAGACTGGATTAGAACTCAGGAGGATGAGTCTTTCCAACTCCAGATTCTATTGACTGCATTGTGGCTGTCCACAAAATCTAACCCATGCCTAAAAGGCTAGTTCAAATGTCACCTGCTCCATGATATACATGCCCCAGAAGTAGGCTCCTTTGTTTCATTTTTAAAAACAAATAAACAAAAAAAGACCTTACTTTCCATCTTAGAATCAATACTGTATATGGGTTCCAAGACAGGGCTAGGCAATGGGGGTTAAGGGACTTATCCAGGGTCACATAGCCAGGAAGTATCTGAATCCAGATTTGAACCCAGGAACTCCTGTTTCTAGGACTGGCTCTCTATCCACTGATCCACCCAGCTACCCTTAGTTCCTTTGCTTCTTAATGACCACAGAAGTGATGGGAAAATCCACTTGACTTGTAGTCAGAAAAAATTGGTTCTAGTCTCAGCTTGGATACTTATGAGTTGTAAGGACTTTGGCAAATGATTTCCTTTTTCCATAAGATGGGGATAATAATAACTTCCTTAAATTACTTAACTATATGTAATAGGTTGACTTTTGTTTTTAAAACCCTCACCTTCCATCTTAGAATCAATACTCTGTATTGGTTCCAAGGCAGAAGAGTGGTAAGGGACAGGCAATGAGGGTTAAGTGACTTGCCCAAGGTCACATAGTCAGGAAGAGTCTGAGGTCATATTTGAACCTAGGACCTCCCATCTCTAGGTCTGGCTCTCACTCCACTGGGCTAAATATTTTTTATTTAAAATTTTTAAAAAGTTTTTTTAAATCCTTACCTCTTGTCTTAGAATCAATACTAAGTATTGGTTCTAAAGCAGAAGAGTGGTAATTCAGCACTTGGAATTAAGTGACTTGCTCAGGGTCACATAGCCAGGAAGTGACTGAGGCCAGATTTGAACCCATACCTCCCATCTCTAGACCTATTTCTCTATACACTAAGCCACCATGATATCCTTGATTTCTTTAAAAAACAGAAAATCCAACCTCTCCTATTAGACTGGGGTTATGTCATTTTTCCTTATCCTCCCTCTAACTTCCACTTTGTTCAGGACTTGTGCAAAATGATTAGCTAACAGATGTTTGTTAAATGGTTCTCAAAGCCTAATCTTCCCCCTTTTCCATGATATTCAAACTTTACCCAAGGAATCAAGGAGCAAGATTTGGTGCTAAGTAGAATTTCTCAATTAGAAATCAGTTGACAAAATCTCAGAAAAGGGATCTCAAAGGCCAAACTATAAAGAATCTCCTTGAGAAAACGTCCAATAAGTGGTCCTCTGGTTGGAAACTTGCTCGTAAACTTCCATAGAAGGGGAAGTCCTCACCTCCCTGGAAGTAGCCCATATAGCTTTGGATCGTCTCTAGTTGTTATCAGACCTTACCAACTGCCCTGCTGCTGAACCCTCCAGACCACCAGCCCTTTCCAGCTGCTCTGTGGCTGAACCCTCCTATAGCAATTCATTACTTCAATTCAAATGTGAATTTGTGAATTTGAAAGAAAACTTTTTTTCCTCCTATGAAACCTAAAGCTGCCTCCGGCAACCTCCATCCATTGTTCATTCTCATCTCTGGACCGAAGCAGAACAAATCTAATTGAGGGATGATGAGTGTTAGTAATAACAGCAGCAACATGTTGTCCTGGAAAAACCTCTGGATTTGGGGACTACTAAGCTCCCATAGGATGACAGCTCTTGAGCTAGAAGGGACCCTGGAGGCCATCCAGTTCAATCCTTTTATTTTCCAGATGAGGAAACTGAAACTTAGAGAGGCTGAGAAACACCCAAGGTCACACAGATAATAAGTGACAACAGATGGATTTGAACTTCTGTCCTCTGAATCTAAACCTGTCACCCTTTCCATTGTGGGTTACCATGTTGCCTTCCCCGGCAAGGCCTGGAGAGCATCTGTTTTGGAATCCAGGTTCTGACCCTTAGCAGCTGTGTAAGCCTAGGCCAGTAGCTTCTCTGCCCTGGGCCTCAGTTTCCTCACCTGTAAAATGTGAGGATCCTACTAGATAATCCACTCACTCAATTCATCCAGCAAGCTCAGTTCTAGAATCTGAGGCTCTCCGTGTGAGCCACAGGTAAAAGAGGACCCTGTTGATGTGAAAAATCAGACGTCCATTTAAAAACTCCACTGGGGTCTTTCTTTGCAAAAATTCTGTGAGGAGGATAGTACAAAGGTCAGCCCCTTTGACAGATTCTGGGAGAAAAAAAATCAAAAACCAGAATCTAGGAGAATAAACTCCTTGTCCATGATCATACAGCTAATAATGGCATACCACAGCTGAGACTGGAAACTAGATTCGAGTCTTCCTCCTTGGTGTTTATTTATTTAAAGCCCTTACCTTCCATCTTAGAATCAATACTGGTTCTAAGGCAGAAGAGTGATAAGGGCTAGGTAATGGGGGTTAAGTGACTTGCCCAGGGTCACACAGCTAGAAAGTGTCTGGGGCCAGATTTGAACCCAGGACATCCCGTCTCTGGGCCTGACTCTCAATCCACTGAGCTACCCAGCTGACCCCCAGCTGACACCCCCCCCCTTCTCAATGTTTTTCAAAGAAGATAGCTATCTTTCGGGAATGATTTAAAGCTAGACTTGCCACAGATTAAATGACTTCCTGGAGTTATCCTCTCCTCAATGTACTGTAACCTTAACATGAGTTCACATGCATGGAAAGTGAGCTCCCTGTCCATGAAGGTATTCGAGCTAAGACTGAGAGCCCACCTGTGTCAGAGATGCTGTAGAGGGGATTGCTGCAGTGGGTGAGTGGCTGGCTTAGACAACCTCAGAGGCCCCTTCCAGCTCTGAAAGTTGACACAATTAAAACTATCACGTCTGGGGAAACACAGCGTAAATGGAAAATTGAGTGGGAGACACCCACATGCCACCAAATGCTATAGAAATGAGGAGGAATCCGTTGGCAAGGAGGCTACCAAAGGAAAGGAGAAATCTAATACGGGGCTACCCTTATTACAGGATCATTGCTTCATTTTTGGAGTCATTCGGGGTTCCTCTTCTCTAGAGGAAGTAAGAGGGCAGATTGTCAGAGCTGGGAGGGACCTTAGAACCCAGAATGTCAGAGCTAAGAGGTGCCTAGTCCTAACCCCTCATTTATTGATGAGGAAACTAGAGTTCTAGAGAAAAGTAAATTGCTCGAGATCTCTCTTGCCTACTCAGGGCAACTTCAAGCAGCTAAAAAGTGATAACCAGCAGCTTGGCTGGGTCCTGGGTGTCAGTGTAGCCTGATGACACCATTCCTCTCAACACCCCAACAACAGTCTCTGCCAGAACTCTTGACCTTCAAACAAATCTGAGTACTTGTCCCCATTCCACAGAGCAGAAAAACTGAGGGTCAGAGAAGGGAAAGGACTTTTCCAAGATCAGCAGAACAATGGTAGTACCTAACCTAGACTCCACACACCTAAGTCACCAATACATAACAAGCTTCAGATTGGTTATTGCTCAGAAGCAAGAAAGGGTATTTAAAAGACCAGAGGACGGGGTCCTCGTCCCAGATCAACAACTTACTAGCCTAAGGAAATTAGACAGATCATTTAGCTTCTCTGGCCATCTCTCCACTAGGTAGCAGGGCTGAATAGATAAAGGTCTCAGAGAAAAGGAGGCCAGAATTCAAATCCCACTTTCGACACTAGTTATGTGACCATAACTTCTCTGAACCTTGATTTCTTTATCTGTAAAAGAGGCATAATAATGCCTTCAGCACCTCCATTACAGGATGGCTGAGAGGATCAAATGAGATAATGGTTATCAAGACCTTTCTAAATGTAAATATGATATATAAATATCAGTTATTGTTATTTCAGGGTCTTTTCCCATCTCCAACATTCTATGTTCACCGGATCCCTAGCTTGGGCCTTCTGTGATGCTGTATGTAGTGTGGAGGGCCCCTCTAGGGTTCCTTGGGCCTAGGAAGCAGACACTTAGATGCCCAGCTTGGTCTGTCCCCTTTCTCCCCTGGGTTTTAAGGTCCGGGCAAGCTGGGGCAGCTACCAGGAACCTGAATGGGCAAGGAGAAGAATGGATGCTAGAAATAACTTCCAACACTGGGTTGCCTTCCCCCATATGTAACTCTGGAACTTTCCCCAGAAACTGTGGGGGCTGGTGCAGAGACACCCAAAAAAATCCCACTCCTCTGACTCCTTCTCCAAGAATTTATACTCGGTCCCTTCTGTTCCTGTCCTTCCTCCCAAACCTTTTTCTGGGCCTCTTCTTCCATTTTTCTCCTTCATTCTCCTCTGTCCCCTTCTCCCTTGAAGAGTTTAAGCCCTCAGCTCCTTTCCTTCCACCTTTTCTACCCTTTTCTACCCTTCCCACAATACCCAATTCTGTCCCTTCCTCAACTTTCTCCTATTTTCTCCCCTGATCTCTTCCTTCCTTCCCAGCTGAAAGCTTCTCTCTCCTTCCCACCTCCATCTTCTTGATTTATCTGCTCTGCCCCCCACCCCCATTCCTAGTCCTCTCCATCCCAAGCCACAACGGTCTTGCCTCCCCTTGCTGGAATCTGAGACCACCTTTCCCCAGCTGCCTAAATCACGCTTCCCTTTGTGAAAACAAAAACTTAGGGTGCCTAAGTGGGGTGGGAGGAGATTCTATTTCCAATGAGCTGGGGGCTCCCTCGCTTTTCCCACTCTGGCTGACAACCAAAAACCAGAACTGTCTGAACCGAACCGAATCCAAATCAGTCGATCTGAAATTCTCTGTCCCTAATCAAACCCAACCCTGATATTTTGCTCTGAAGAGAACCTGACCCCAGCGCTAGAACCCTGAGTTCCAATGCAACTGGAAGACTCAAAAACCCGAGCTCAATCGCACCCCTCCAACCCTGGAACTAAAACTAACTCTGCAAACTGGAACCCTCACAAGTGAGCCCAAGATCAGCTGTTAGGAGCCACTACGAACAATCCAACCCGGCTCTAGTATGTTAAAATCGAACACTTAACGGGCTGTTTGGAACGCTGATAACGAATCCGAACGGAGCGCTCAGGAACGTTGAAATGAACCCAACTCTGCAAATCTGGAACGCACAAATCGAACCCAATCTCGCAACTTTGGCTCGCAGCAATCGAACCCAACCCCGCAGCTGCGAAAGGTTGAAATGGAACCCCGCTCCGGAACGCAGTGCTCAGAATCTCCACTAGCCACTCTAGAACACCCCGAAGTCAGCTCGCTCGGACCAGAGCGATTCACCCAGAGCTGCCCAGCTAGGTTCAGGCCCGCCCTACGCCCGCCCGGGGGGCTCTGCCCTTACCATAGCTCGGCTCCTGACAGCTTTCCCCGGCCCTACTCTGCCTCTCCGCCCCGCCGGAGGGATCGGGGATGGCTCACCCTGCGAGGAGCGGCGCTGGAGACGGGAGTCCGATCCGGAGCTGGAACCGAAGCTGGAGCGCGATTGGGAGACCAAGCACGAGTAGGAGCCGGAGCCGGAACCCGAGAGCGATCGGGAGCGCAAGCCTGAGCGGGAGCGGGAGCAGGAGCTCGAGCAGGAGCAGGAGCAGGAGCAGGAGCAGGGGAAAGGGTAGGGGACTGGGCGCTGGGCGCTGGGCGCTTTGCCTCCCCCTTTAGCAGAGCAGCGCGCTTCCCCCGGAGCAGGCAGCCCGAGCGGGGCGGAGCCGGCCAGCGGGCCTATGGCCAAGCGGTGGGGGGCCGGCCAGGAGCCGAACGGCCAATCATTGAGCCTGTGGGATGGACTTCCTCACCTCAGCCCTTAACCCTTTCGTGGTGACCTCTCGGGGAGAGGGGGGTGGCGCGGCGGCGACGGCGGCGGAGGTGGAGAGGGAGGGGGCCCCTGAGGCTGGAGAAACTAGGTGTGCGAGGCGTCTGCTACCAGGCCCGGCCTGAGGAACTCGCGGCCCATCGGCCTCCCGGGCCAGAAAGGGGCTCGGCCGTGGGTCACGCTGGGGCGCCCCTCCGGTGCTCAGTGACCTTTGTCTGAGCTGGAGCCTGTTTGTTAAACGTGTGCAGCCTGGGGCTCCGTGGAGGCCTCTATGAGTGTGTGTATCTGTCTGTGGCTCTGTGTGAATTTGTGTAGCACATATGTGTACACACGTGAGAGGATTTATGGAGTCATAAAAATTAGAGCTGAACAGGACGTTAGGGATCATCTGGTCCAGCCCCTCATTTTACAGATGTAGGAAATTCAAGTCCTGAAATGGGAAGTGACTTGCCCAGGGTCACACAGCTAGTGAGTGGTAGAATCACTACTTAAATACTTTTTTTTTTTTTTTAATTTTTTTAAACCCTTAACTTCTGTGTATTGACTTATAGGTGGGAGAGTGGTAAGGGTAGGCAATGGGGGTCAAGTGACTTGCCCAGGGTCACACAACTGGGAAGTGTCTGAGGCCAGATTTGAACCTAGGACCTCCCGTCTCTAGGCCTGGCTCTCAATCCACTGAGCTACCCAGCTGCCCCCTTAAATACTTTTTTAAATAAAAAGATTTGGTGATTTTCCCCTTGGCAAGGGGCTTTAGAGACCAACTGGTTCGTTTTCTCCTATAACAAATGAGGAGGAAGAGATCAAAATATTCTCATGTCATATGGGCACTTGAACAAAGGTCTCTATTCCTTTTTGCTCTGCACCAATAGGTGTTATTAAAGATGAGAAAAATTGAGGCACAGGTTAAGTGACTTGCCCAAGATCACATGGTCAGTGCCAGTGGTCGGATTTGAACTCAAATCTTGATGTCAGATCCAGCAGGCTAGCTGTCCAGATATCCTCCTTTGAGGTAGCATTTCCCCACAACAACTTGGTGAGGTAGGTAGCATACACATTATTATTCCTATCTCCTAGCCCAAATGATTATTTGTTGCTTGAAATGGAATAGTGGGCTAGAGTGGGAAGCAGAGGGACTTCCTGGGGAAAGTGGGCTTTGTACTAGGGCTTGAAAGATGGGTAGGAATTGGATTGGAAGAAACAGATATGATCACCTCTAGGGGTGGGATAGAGCAGGATTAGAAAAGGTTAGTACTGATGGGAGTGCAGCATACCTGAAAGACCCATTGAAGGGGGAAGAACCTTGCAGAGAGAGGAAAAGAACACTTCTGAGGGAGCAGCTAGGTGGATAGAAAACCAGATCTGGAGACAGGAGGTCCTGGGTTCAAGTATGGCCTCAGCTACTTCCTAACTGGGGGACCCTGAACAAGTCACTTAACTCCAGTTGCCTAGCCCTTCCCACTCTTCTTGGAACTGATATTTAGTATCTATTCTAAGACAGCAGGTAAGGATTTTAACAAAAAAAGAAAGAAAGACAAAAACACTTCTGAGGTCTCTTCCAACTTGAAACCTAAGACTATAATCCTATGACTGTGAAGCAGCAAGTCTAAAAAGGGGAGAGAAGAAAAGAATCATAGGAACATAGATTTAGATCTGGAAGGAACCCTAGAGGTCTCTAAGGCCACTGAGCCAAATGCTCATTTTACAGATGAGGAAACAAGACTTAAGCAACGTGCCTAAGATCACATAGTTAATATTTGAGATAGGATTTGAACGCAGGTCTTCCAGACTCCAAGTATAGAACTCTATGCCATCTAGCTGCCACCCTATACTGACACTTTGGAACAATTTGCCTACTGTTCATTCATACCACCTCTGTGATCCATTGACACTGACCTCCAAGCTGTTCTTCAAACAAGACACTCCATCTCCCACCTCCGGTAATTTTCTCTGGCTGTCCCTCTTGCCTGGAATTCTTTCCCTCTTCATCTCTGACTCTTGGCTTCCCTGGCTTCCTGCAAGCCACAGCTAAAATCCCACCTTCTCCCAATTCCCCTTAATTCTAGCACCATCCCTCTGTTAATTATCTCCAATTTAGCCTCTTTTTAAGAAAACCCTTACCTTCTGTCTTAGAATCAATACTAAGTATAGTATTGGTACCAAGGCAGAAGACTGGTTAGGGCTAGGCAATGGGAATTAAATGACTTGCCCAGGGTCACCCAGCTAGGAAGTGTCTGAGGGAGACCAGATTTGAACCTAGGACCTCCTTTCTCCAGGCCTGACTCTCTATCCACTGAGCCACTTAGCTGCTCCTAATTTATTTAATTTACATAACTTGTTTATACATCATTGTTTGCATGTGGTCTCCCCCATGAGACCCAGAGTACCATCTTTTGCTTTTCTTTGTATCTCCAATACTTATCACAGTGCCTGGCACACAATAGGCACTTGATATATGTTTATTAACTGATCACCTTTGAAGGGATTACCTAATCATCAGTTTCATCTAGTTGTAAAAATAAGACAAAAGCACATGAATTGTAATTAATAAGAGAAAGCCTCTCATGCTCAATTCCAGAAGACAACCAGCTCACATGAACCACTAGACACATGAGGCTCCACACTAGTGATCTCCTTATAGCCCACAGATTCTCCTGGCTTTCCCACTCAGAGATCTGGCCCTCGATGATAGAATATCAGAGGTGGAAGGGGCCATGGCAAATAGAATCTTTGAGGGAGGAGGAGAAGACAGAGAGGTCAGAGTAGCAAAGAGTAGATTTGGAGATTAGAGAGGACCTGGGGGGATTCCATGTTAGAACATAAAATATCAGAACTGGAAGGAATGACCAAAAGAAATAGAACATTCGAGAGGTCAGCCCTTAGAACATAGATTGTCAGAGCTAAAGACCTTAAAACATGTCAACCCTCAAAGAGGGACCATGGGAAATAGAATAGCAGAGGAAATAGATCTTAGAACACAAAATGCCATGACTGGACCAGAAACGGAGAAAATGTTTAGTCCAATTCATTGATTTCATATATTCAGAAACAGAGACTCAGAGACTTGCCCCAAGTCACACAATTTATAAATGGCAGGGCTGTGCCTAGAAGCCATAATAGCATTATTATCTGACTCAGTTAATAAATACCTATGTGACTGGATAAATGACTTCACCTCTCTTGAGGAGACCTCTAACATCCAATTCAATAAAATATCTCTGTGCCTTCTCTGTAAAAGGACTAGCACTAGATGCTAGTGATACAAAGATGGAAAAATAAGTCAACAAAGTATCTCTAAGAGTTTACCATCTGGTAATTAGGGGAAAACACAAATAAATATGATATAAAGTTGATTATGAAAGGCTTAGGAGAGATCCAAGACTAAGTACTCAAGAAAATTTGAGGAGCCTGAGATAATTTCTAATTTAGGGGTGGGGACATGGACTCAGCTTTAACAGAAGAGAAGGATTTCAACAGGTGGTGAAGAGAAGGAAATATGTTTTGAGTATAAGGGATGACCTGCAGAAGCAGATTAGGGCAGGACTAAATAGACTAGGTGCTAATCTAGTTTGGCTGAAATGTAGAATGTGTGGAGAGGAACAACATGAAAGATAGATGGAGAGGTAGGTTTGAATCTTAATAGTGGAAGGCCTTGAATGCCAAGGCAGGGACTTTGTTCTTTATTCTATCGGCCTTGGCTGTCTCCCAACGGGGTGTGGTGTGGATTGGGAGCTATATGGAAGATAGATTAGAGAGGAGAGAGAGAAACAAAAGAAAAATCATTTAGAATTATTGTAATATTATTATTGTTGTCCATTTTAGAAGTAACAAA
This sequence comes from Gracilinanus agilis, assembly GCF_016433145.1. NCBI lineage: Eukaryota > Metazoa > Chordata > Mammalia > Didelphimorphia > Didelphidae > Gracilinanus > Gracilinanus agilis. The sequence goes on along the minus strand of NW_025346141.1, from coordinate 3,861 downwards.
GATCTAAGCCCATGGGACTGTAGAACTAAGGGTGTAGACAGGAAGGACAGAAAGAGAGCAAGGAAAGATTTCTCTGTGTCATAATAGTGTGCTTTGGAAATTTTAATGAATTTCCTTGCATGTCTGTATTTATTTCCTCTTGTGTTGTTTTGTTGTTGTTGTTGTTGTTGTTGTTGTTGTTGTTGTTGTTGTTTGTGTCCCTGAGGACCAACTAATGCCTCAGGCTATGTGATGTGCTGCCTACAGTCTTGGGCATAAAAAAACACCTAAGATCCACTTCCTCTAGTCAGGTCTTTCCTATTATTAAGGATGGGTTTGTGTCACAGGTTACTGGGCACTGGTGGAGAGGAGGAAGGGACAGTCAAGAGAGATATGTCATATGCCCTTTGATTGGGAAATGGCTGAACAAACTGTGGTATCTGCTGGTGATGGAGTACTATTGTGCTGTAAGGAATAATGAACTGGAGGGATTCCATGTGAACTGGAAGGACCTCCAGGAAGTGATGCAGAATGCAAGGAGCAGAACCAGAAGAACATTATACACAGAGACTAATATACTGTGGCACAATCAAATGTAATGAATTTCCATACTAGCAACAATGCAATGATCCAGGACAATTCTGAGGGAAAGGACACTACCCACATTCAGAGGAAGAACTGTGGGAGCAGAAACACAGAAGAAAAACAATTACTTGATCACATGGGTCGATGGGGACATGATTGGGGATGTAGATTCTAAGCAAACACCCTAATGCAAATATTAATAATATGGAAATAGGTCTGGATGCATGTGTAAAATCCAGTGGAATTGTGCGTTGGCTACGGGAGGGGATGGGAGGAGGGGAGGGAAAGAACATGAATTATGGAACCATGGAAAAATATTCTAAATAAATTAATTAAATAAAATTAAAAAAATATAAAGTGTTAAAAAAAAAAGAGGGAGATGTCATAGATGGAGTCAACAGGACACAGTGAGTGGCTGGATGTGGGAGATGAGGACAAAGGAGGACTCAAATATTTTGAAGCCTGGGTGATGGGGTGTCTTCATGCCTTGATTATATCAAGTACAATAAGGGAGTTGGGAGGTGGAAGATGATAAATTCAGTTTTGGACATGGTGAGGCTGAGGACTTTCTGGCAGAGACAGCTGATAGGAAATTAGAAATGCTGGACTAGTTCTCAGGGCAGCAACTAGTTGCATAGATTTAGACACTAACATTGTCAACCATGTAAATTTAATAAAACATGGACGTTTTTATGGAGTTTGATTTTAGAAGTCTCTTCCAAAGAGGTTAAGTCATTTATCACCTAGGTATTTATTAACTGAGCCAGATAATAATGCTATTATGGCTTCTAGGCACAGCCCTGCCATTTACAAATTGTGTGACTTGGGGCATGTCTCTGAGTCTCTGAGATTTCTAAATACACAAAGGTAGACTAAATATAGCATGTCTATGTAAATGTCAATATGGCACATAGTAAACCAATCTACCTTTCTATTATCTAGCCTCCGCATTCTTCCTCTGTGCACACTCTGTTTTCCAGCCGAACTAGGTTAGCAGTTAACCTATCTCTTCCTGCTCTGTCTGCTCCTGCTCTTTCCTACAGGCCATCCCTTACACCCACAACACCCTTCTTCTTCATTGCCACCTGCTGAAATCCTTCTTTTCTGTTAAAGCCCAGGTCAGGAATCACCTTCTCTAAGCAGTGTTGCCTTTCTCCCTTGTTCCTCAAAGCTAGTAAAGGGAGCCATGAAGGTGGATAAAATTGTCAAACAGGAGAGCATAGAAAGAAGATAAGGCCAAGGAGAGAGCCCAGAGTGAGGGTGTGGGTGGAGGGAGGTCCATCCATAACTATGAGGAAGAGAAAGAAGATAACTGATGACAAGACTGACTTGTTAAAAGAGGTTGGAGGAGGACACAGCTAGGTGGCTCTGTGGATTGAGAGCCAGGTCTAGAGATGAGAGACGTCTTGGGTTCAAATGTGATCTCAAACATTTCTTAGCTGTGGGACCCTGGACAAGTCACTTAACCCCCATTGCCTAGTCCTTACTGCTCTCCTGCCTTGGAACCAATACACAATAATGATTCTAAGATGAAAAGTAAGGGCTTTTTAAAAAAGAGAAATAGACTGCTAGGAGGAGAAGCAGAAAGGAAAGGTGTCTTAGAAGGTCAAAGAAGATAGAGTTCGCAGGGGAAGACAGCATAGTATTGTGGAAAGAATATTGCTTCTGGAGGCCAAGGACCTGGATTCAAATCCTACCTCTCTTGTGTACTATCTTGTGACCATTTTACCTCCCTAGTCCTTGATTTCTTCATCTGTAAAATGGATGGAGATTTTTTAAAAAGAACCTCTTAGGTCCCTTTTAGCTCCTAAGCTGTTATCCTATGATGTATGTATAAGAAGAGAGTACCCAAAAGCATTTAAGGGACAGGTCAAGGAGGATGAGGAAAGGCCATGAGATGTGACAGTCAAGATGCCCTTAGTGACCTTCCATCACTAGTGACAGCCTCAGTTGAATTTTTATTGAAAGTCACATCTCAAAGAGCTAGATAACACTTGTGTGATGAGGAAGTAGTGTCAGTGGCCATAGGGAACTCTTGTCTGGAAGCTAAGGGGAAGATGAGATGGAGGATATTTGCAGAGGGCAGTGGAGGCAAAAGAAAGTCTCTCTTTAAGTCGAAAGACACAAGAGGTGGCACAACATAGGACAGGGGGTTGATATTTAAACCAGTTAGGGTGGGGTTCAAGTCCTACCTCTGACACATATTGGCTACGTGATCCTGGGAACATCAAAAACTCCCAATGTGTTATGACTCTAAATTGTAATTTGATTCCATTGGTTTGGTTAGTGCAGGGGTCGGCAACCTTTTTGGCCGTGTGAGCCATAAACGCCACATTTTTTAAAATGTAATTTCATGAGAGCCGTACAGTGCTCACAGTGCCGCTCCTGTAACAGTGCCTGAAAAAAAATGGACTTTATGGCTCCTGAAGAAAGAGCCATATGTTGCTGACCCCCTGGGTTAGTGGAACACTTTCTTTCTTTTTAACTTTTTATTTTTCCCCCTAGATTACATGTAGATACAATTTTAATAAATGTTTTCTAATATTTTGCAATCTGTGTCATTTCTCTCCCTCCCATCCCTTTTCCCTCTCCAACATGGCAGGTAATATGATATAGGTTGCACATGTGTTATCACGCAATACATATTTCCATGGCTGTCATATTGTGAAAGAAGACACGTATTGTTTATACTAGAGAAAAAGTCATGGAGAAAATAAAGTGAAGAATGGCATGCTTCAGTCTGCATTCAGCTCTTTTGTTAATTCCTTCTATGGTGGTGGATGATCTTTTGTCGTGAATTCCCTGGAGTTATCCTGAATCCTCGAATTGTTGAGAATAGTTAAGTCATTCCCAGGTGATCATCATGATTTATTGCTGTAACTGTACAACATTCTCCTGGTTCCACTCACTTTCCTTTGCATCACTCCAGATAACTCTTTCCAGACTTTTCTGAAATCTCCCTGTTTGTCATTTCTTATGGCACAATAATATTCCACCACCATCACACACTACAACTTGTTCAGCTGTTCCTCAATTGATGGACGTTCCTTCAGTTTCCAGTTCTTTGCCACCATAAATAGAGCTACTAGAAATATTTTTGTACAAGTGGGTCCTTTATCTTTGATCTTTTTGGGATATAGATCTAGTAGTGGTATCAGTTGGTCAATGGGTAAATGGAGCATTTTCAGTTGGGAGGAGGGAGAGAAGGGGAGGGAGAGAGAGAGAGACAGAGAGAGAGAGACAGAGAGACAGAGAGACAGAGAGAGACAAAGACAGAGACAGAGACATAGAGAGAGA
>NW_025346140.1:0-1572 GCF_016433145.1 Gracilinanus agilis | reverse complement strand
GAGCTCAGGAAGACTCATTCTCTATTTGGGCAATCTTTGGCAGAATCCCCAGTGGAAGGTGCCGAGATGTTTTTCAAGCCATTTGGGCAGTCAGAATTTTCTTCTTCAGGGAAGGGAGGCAGTGACATGTGACAAAAAACAACAACAAAAATCTCCAGCATACTCCATGAACTACAAGATTTCAAGATGGCATCTCCTGGGCAGACTTGTGTAGAGCCACCATAAAGTTCTATGAGAAAATGTCATCCAGCCTCAGTTTCACTTTGTCATCATAATAAGAAATCTGCATACACTATCAATGTATCTATAGATACTTGCATTGAGGTAATAGGACAACTTACTTAGGATAATATACCAGACCTGGAACTTACTCAAAAGGGAACCTATCTTAGTCCTCTGGGATGAATAATATGAGAACTCAGCCCAATACAGAACTCCCAGACTTCCAAGGGAACTGGTGACTCTTTGAGGTCCTGAGACTCTTAATTTATGAATTTCTCTTTTCTAGACTTTGACTTGCCAGGAAGGGACCATGTTTCCCTAGGTCACAGGAGTTTAATTGGCTATGATGTCTCATCATCATCTCTAATAGAATTATAAAATCTGAGAAACAAAGGAATATAAGGAACTAGATAGATCAACGATACACTAAGGGTTGTTCAATAAATGAGTTGTTTTAAATCCGAGAGGAAAAAAAATATTATGATGGAAAAGCTTGTGAGAGGTTGATTAATCCCATTCTTAGGTCTTAGAATGCCTGCATTGTCTGTTTCCAAAGCTCATTCCTTCTTGTTGAAGAATTTGTGTTTTTGCCAGTATCTTAATATACAGTTACAAAGTGTATAGATATAGATGATGACTGATGCTTTCATCCCACATACAGGGATAAGGATAGACTCTTGAGATTTAATCATACCACTAAAGTAGGTAAATGAAACAAAGCGTTTACCACCATCTGCCTGGTAAATTTATTGGGATTATCCTAATAACCTTAAAATAACTATAACACAAGGTAGATTATGAAAGTGCAATAAGAGAGGTACAAATTTCTCTAAAAGTTCAGAGAGAAGGGAAACAGAAGACGGCTTTCCTTGGGGGAACAGAAGACGGCTTTGTGAAAGTGGCATTTGAGGTAGGGCTTAAAGAATGGATAGGAATTTGGCAGACATAGCTGAGAGGGCAGGCTAAGTACAGGATGATCGAATAAGGAAGAAATGAAATAAGAATTGATGAAGTGCTTACTATGTGCCAGGTATTTTACAAACATTATCTCATTTGACCATCACAACAACTCCCATTTTCAAGCTGAAAAACAAAAGACAAAAAAAACAAGGCATACAAAGATTAATGACTTACCCAGGACCACACAGAGAGTAAGAGTCTGAGGCTAGATTAAACTCTGATCTTCCTAACTCCAGGTGAAGTCCATGTGACACTTAACTGCCTCATGCTAATCTTTAAGGTTCCTTCCAGCTCTACATCTAAGATCTTATGGCCCATGGTGCCTGGAATAGAGTAAGAATTGAATAAAATTCTCTCTCTCTCTCTCTCTCTCTCTCTCTCTCTCTCTCT
>NW_025346139.1:0-8919 GCF_016433145.1 Gracilinanus agilis | reverse complement strand
TTTGTTGATGGTTTTAGGTATATACTGTTTATTATTTTTAGGAAAGGTCCTTCTATTCCTATACTTTTCAGTGTTTTCAATAGGAATGGATGCTGTATTTTGTCAAAGGCTTTTTCAGCATCTATTGAGATAATCATGTGATTTTTGTTTGTTAGACTGTTGATATGGTCAATTATGTGGATGGTTTTCCTAATGTTGAACCAACCTTGCATTCCTGGTATAAATCCCACCTGATCGTGGTGAATGATTTTCTTAATTACTTGCTGGAGTCTCTTTGCTAGTATTCTATTTAAGATTTTTGCATCTATGTTCATTAGGGAGATTGGTCTGTAGTTTTCTTTCTCTGTTTTTGGTCTCCCTGGCTTTGGAATCAGTACCATATTTGTTTCATAAAAGGAATTTGGTAGGACTCCTTCTTTGCTTATCATATCAAATAATTTGTATAGTATTGGGATTAGTTGCTCTTTGAATGTCTGATAGAATTCACTTGTGAATCCATCAGGCCCTGGCGATTTTTTCTTAGGGAGTTCTTTGATGGCTTGTTCAATTTCTTTTTCTGATATGGGATTATTTAGGTATTCTATTTCTTCTGCTGTTAGTCTAGGCAGTTTATATTTTTGTAAATATTCGTCCATATCTCCTAAATTGTTATATTTATTGCCATATAATTGGGCAAAATAGTTTTTAATGATTGCCTTAGGCAACTAATGATTTTTTAACTTGGTTTTGGGATCATTTCATCCTTCAAAAAGGGTGGAGGAACCTACAAGGACAAGCTAAACTCACCAACAGGGAAGATCTGACTACTAGGATTAAAATTATGAGAAACTTGAATGAGAATGATGGGCATGTGACTATTTATATCTTAGAATATATGATGCATGGGGCATCTAAGTGGCATAGTGAATAGAGTGCCAGGCCTGAAGTTGGGAGGACTTTGATTCAAATGTACTTCAGATACTTCCTAGCCATGTAACTCAGCCTCATTGGCTAGCCTTTGCCCTTCTTTCTTAGAGTTAATATTAAGACAGAAAGTAAGGGATTAAAAGAAGAAAAAGAAGAAGAAATGATGCAGAAGGAGAAGAAAACAGGATATAATCCATGTACCCTAAATTTTGGGCAAGTAGATTTTTAAAGAGAAGGGACAGATAGGATCCCAAGAACTAAATTTCTATAAGGGGAGTCAGACCAGAAGGAATAATAAAACAGTGTGTGCTTAATAAATGTTTGTTTATTGATTGAAAAAATCTGAAGATACATAAAGAATTCCAAAGAAACAGAAAGGGGGAATTGTCTAAGTAGAATGAGATCGATTAAACTGGGAACTTATTAATCAACTCTGGCTTTTTAGACATGCACAAAAGAATGGAAGCTAAGGGAGATGATGATAGATGAATGCAAAAGCAAAGCCCAGCCCTTTAGAAATAAGAAAGCTCAGAAGTAGCTAAGGCTGATAAAGAAAGCTAAGGACCACAGAAGTGCTTTGAGTTATATTGGGAGAGCAGGAGGATAAAAGAAGGGGGAGGATCTTTTATCAGGGTGATGATAACATAATGGAGAAAAAACAGGGCTGCTCAACTTTCCCTTTGCTAGGAGACTGATCTTTGAACTGGAAAGGACAGAACAAAATGGCTATGATAGCATGTGTACAACCTATATCATATTACCTGCCATCTCAAGGAGGAGGGTGAAATGGGATACAGGGAGAGAACATGGATGGCAAAATGTCAGAAAAATGGCTATTAAAATTGTATCTGCATGTAATCTGGAAACAAATACAAAAAATATGTTATCAAAAAAGGACAAAGTGGCTAATGAAGAATTAATATGCAAGATAGATAAGTAGATAGGAAGAGAGGAGAACACCAAAATGGCTTTTATCAGTTCAAGTTACCAGATTCAGATGAACTAAAACCCAGATTACTGAGAACTGGCTGATGCAATTGCCAGGCCCTCTTTGAAAGATCTTGAACAAGAGAAATGTTGAAGGGTAGGGGAAGAGAAGGGAAGAGAACAAACATCTATTAAGTGCCTACTATGTACCAGGCACTGCTATAAGTGTTTTACAAATATTATCTCCTTTGATGCTCACAATGACCCTGAGAGATAAGATACTATGATGATCTCCATTTATAGGTGAGGAAACTGAGACAAATGTATTTTTTTAGGTGATTTGTCCAGAATAAAACAGCTAGAAAGTGTCTGAAACTAGATTAGAACTCAGCTCTTCCTAACTCCAGGCCCAGCTCTCTAGCCACTGCTAGAGATGCCTCAGAAGAGCAAAAGTCTTCCCTGTTTTCAAAACAGAGGCATTGGAATTACAGGATCATAGCTCTGGTGCTGGAAGGAATCTTAGAAGTTATCTAATAAATGTACCAATAGTTTATAAAATGAAGAAAATGGAACGTGTAAACTACCAACCACAGATTGTTCCCTCAACTCCTGGAAAAATTCTAAAATGTATTATTAAAAGGCTGGTTAGTAAATATTTGGAGAAGGAAGCAACAATCACAGAGGACCACGGTATTTGATGATGTATTTCATTCTGTTTTGGTGAGCAAAATACATGCTAGACAATAATAGTACAGGTAGGTAGATTCAGAACTGCCTGGACCCAAAAAGTGGTCACTAATGGTTCAATGTCAGCTTGGTAGATGGTCTCTGTAAGATTAAAATTAATATCCAATAACTCCAAGTATTATATTTTATAATATTTATTAATAATCACTTGAAGTAGAGGAAATAGAAAAAACCTGAATAAAAAGAAGTTTTCCTGATTGCAATTAGCAGGAGAAGAGAAAGAGAGGGTGGAGTTACAGAAACTTTATCTCCAAAATGTAAGGACATAATCTGAGGAATAAAGTGGGCTTCTGGGAAACAGATTTCTGGGGTACAAAATTCTAATTACACATCTCCCAGGGAGTAGAGCTTTCAGGATCATGAGGGACCTCCAGATTATTGTAATCTATGTGTAACCCATATTCCAAAGCCCATTGGTGTTGGGATTTCTTCTTATTAGTGGACATCAAGTCCATATACCAGTATAAGGGGAAGGATAGGGTTGATAAGAGCAAGAAAGAGGAGAAAATCTGCCTCTTCAAGCCTCTTCAGTCTCTCCCAACTTGGCTCCCAGCTTCAAGAGAAAAGATGGACAACGCAACCAGGTTGATGAAAGGAAAATAAGAATCTAGGAAGAACCCAACATGGGAGGAATTGACAATCTTTATCATGTCCCTATTCCCATCTTACTATACCAGAGACTCTGGGGAACTTCTCCCTTTGAGTGACATTGAATTCTGTCTTTTGGTTGAGCTGAGTTATCTTGCTTCCTTTTGGGGGAGCTCCCTCACTCTCTGTTGTGTAGTATATATTTTCCTATGTATTCCTCCTCTGATTTCTCTTTTAACATCAACTTGGATAAATGGGGTTTTTTTGTTAATTGCTACATGTATTTATTGTGGAACTAGTATTTGGTGGGAATAGAGTCCAGCCTTTAATATAAACTTGGGATCCTGCTTCCCCATTAATGGATTGTAATTTCAAATTTAACCTTAATTTAAAACCACATCCCTTAGGCTAATATTATTTAAGGAAGTGGACAGGTATAAGCCTAGCCTAGTACTCTCTCTCTCTCTGAGGAGAGGAGAGTAGCCAAGCTTTTGGCCCAATCTCCTCCTTCCCCTCCTGGCAGGAATTAAAGCCTCCTTTGGACAAGGGTAGAGGGAGAAGGACTTAAAGAGTCTATCCTGCTCTCCTTCAAGCCACACAACAACATTCCCAGGAGACACATGAGGGGACAGCCTCAATACATACATAAGGGTAAACTGGATGAGCTGGGGGTGTTTAGCCTGGAAAAGAAAGGACTTATGGGGGGTTGAATAGTTATCATGTGAAAGAGGACTTTGAATCATTTTGTTTTGCCCATTGGCCAGAATTAGGAACAATGGTTGGAAACTGCCAAGAATCATATTTAGGTTTATGATTTAAGGAACAACTTACCAATTAGCACTCTCCCAAAGTGGCATGGACTCCCCAAAAGAGACAGTGGGGTAGTGAAGTCCTGGAAATGCTAGCTTAGAGTCAAGAAGACTTGAATTCAAATCAGCCTCAGACACTTCTTGGTTGTGTGACCCTAGGCAATTCATTTAACCTGTTTGCCCCCATTTCTTCCACTGTAAAATGGGGATAATAATAGCACCTACCTATCATGTGTTTTATGAGGATTAAATGAGATCATATTTATAAAGGATTGAGTGCAGTGCCTGGCACGGGTGTAGGTGCTCAATAAATATTTCTTTCTTTGCTTCCTGGAGAGGTCGAGGGTTCCCCTTTAATTCAGGTCCACCAACAAAGACTGGTTGGTCACATAGGGACATTTGAAAATCAGAGAGGACAAGAATCAGAGAAGATCTCTGTTCAGGTTCAAATTTGACAGCTTGTGAAATACTGTCAACTTCGAGAGTCTACGTTTCTCTGCTGACTTTCTCAAAGTTGTGAGAACTAGTGGGAGGAGGGTCAGTATTTTTTTATCTGGGGTGGGGTGGGATGAGGAAAGGACAGGCTAGAGTTCCTCACGTCATCCCCTAAAGAATGCTTTCTCTCCCACTTTGTACCACCTCCCTAGCCCTTCAAGATGTGTCTGAGTGGACAGGAGGCCAAAATTTGCAGCTAGGAACAAGGAAGGGATGTGTAATGCTCTAATGCCCACGAGAGGGCAGACAGTTCTCTTTTTATTTTTCTTCTGCAACCTCTGAGAAAGGGAGAGCTGAGCTCTGTCCCAATTGGAGGGACCAGGATTTATCTGTTCTTTTCTTCCTAATCCGTTTTTTCTCTTACTCCTACCCCCTGGGGATTCTGGTTCCCAGCATGATGACTCCAGAGGCATTGCTGCACAGACCCTCAACATAAATGTTGTTTGTTGAATGAATGAATGAATTCCTGTTGCTAGGAGTTCAGTGCCCTGGCTCTACCTCCTTCAGGATGTCTTTCCTGATCTCTTTCACATCTCTGATCTCCATAGCACTCTGATGTTATTCAGTTATGATTAACTCTTCATGACCCCATTTGAGGTTTTCTTGGCAAAGATACTGGAATGGTCTACCTCCAGCTCATTTTACAGATGAGGAAATTAAAGCAAACAGGGTTGACTCATTTGCCCAGGGTCCTAGGCTAGATTTGAACTCAGGAAAATGTCTTTCTGATTCCAGGACAATTTTCCAACCACAGTACAACCTTGCTACCCTCTGATTACACTTAGGGTATGATTCAACACTTAATTATCTTCTAATAGAATTTTATTCCTTAAATTTATTTATTTTAAATATGTCCCATGTTTACATGATTCATTTTCTTTCCCTCCCTTCTTTCCTTATCACCTCCTAGAACCAATAAGCAATTCCACTGCGTTGTACAAATGTTATCACTTGATACCTATTTCCATATTATTCATTTTTGTTATAGAATGATTTTTTAAAAGTCTAAACCCCAAATCATATACCCCTATATACATATGATAAGTGATGTCATATGTTTTGCTTTTGCATTTCTATTCCCATAGTTCTATTACTGTGGGTAGCATTCTTTTACATAAGTCCTTCAGGGGTGTCCTGGTTTGTTGCATTGCTATTAGTAGCAAAGTCTATTACATTGGATTTTTCCACAGTGTTTTATCTTCTGTGTATAATGTTCTTCTGGTTATGCCCATTTCACTCTGCATTAGTTCACTGAGGTTCTCTCAGTTCATATGGAAAGCCTCCAGATCATCAATCCTTACAGCACAATTGTATTCCATCACCATCATATACCACAATTTGTTCAGCCATTCCCCAATCGAGGGACACCCCCTCATTTTCCAATTTTTTGCCACCACAAAAAATGCAACTATGAATATTTTTGTACCAATATTTTTCCTTATTATCTCTTTGGGGTATAAACCCAGCAGTGGTATTACTGGATCAAAGGGTATGCATTCTTTTAAAGCCCTTTGTGTATAATACCACATTGCTTTCCAGAATGGTTGGATTAATTCACAATTCCACCAGCAATGCATTAGTGTCCCAATTTTACCATATCCCCTCCAAGATTTATTATTTTCCTTTTCTGTCATGTTGGCCAATCTGCTAGGTATGACATGATACCTCAGCATTATTTTGATTTGCATTTCTCTATGGGAGATTTAGAACACTTTTTCATGCGTTTATTGATAGTTTTGATTTCTTTATCTGAAAACTGCCTATTCGTGTCCCTTAATAACTTGTCAATTGGGAATGACTTGATTTTTTGTACAATTGACTTAGCTCCTTATAAATTTAAGAAATGAGACCTTTGTCAGAGGTTTTTGTTTTATAAATTTTTTTCCCAATTTTTTGTTTCCCTTCTAATTTTAGTTGCATTGGTTTTGTTTGTATAGAAACTTTTTAATTTAATATAATCAAAATTATTCATTTTACATTTTGTAGTGTTCTCTTTCTCCTGCTTGGTCTTAAATTCCATCCTTTCCCATAGATCTGACAGATATACTATTCTATGTTCATCTAATTTGTTTATGATTTCCCTCTTCATATTTAAGTCATTTACCCACTCTGAGTTAATCTTGGTATAGGGCAGTGATGGGCAAACTTTTTAAAGAGGGGGCCAAAGGAAAGGAAATGCTCATCTGTCAGTCTGTTTCTAAGGCAACTCTTTCAAAGTTTCATTGCATTGTATCCTATTCATTGTATTTGTCAGATTAGGAATAACGTCCCTGGGCCAGATAGAACATTTCAGGCTCCCCCCATCTGGCCTGCGGGCCGTAGTTTGCCCATCACTGGTCTAGGGTATAAGATGTTCATCTAAGCCTAATTTCTCCCATATTGTTTTTCAATTCTCCCAGCAGTTTTTGTCATATAGTATATTCTTGTCCCCAAAGCTGGGATCTTTGAGTTTCTAACAGAATTTAATAGTTATCATAGGGTCATATACTTAAAAAACTGGAAGGTACCTTAAAGTCAACTCTTCATCTTACAGGTGAAAAAGGGCTAGAGGAGGTCTAATGTCCTGCCCAACCAGCCCAAGACTACAGACTCTCCAGGGCTCTCACTCTCAACCTTGAGGAGATGATCTACTGAGGAACAGAATGAGACTGGCAGTTCAGCTGCCCTGGGATAGTACCATAAATATACCTTATCCCTTTTAACCAGCCCTGCCCAGGAAGGGGAGGGGAACAAGCCTTTGTTAAGTGCCTACTATATGCCAGGCACTGTGATAAGGGATTTACAATTATTATCTCATCTGATCCTCACAACAACCCTGGAAATCAAGTGCTATTATTTTACAGTTGAGGAAGCAGGTCAAGTAAAGTGACTTATCCATAGCCTCACATAACAACTAAGTTTGAGGATGGATTTGAACTCAGGTCTTCCGTATTCTAGGCCTAGCTGTCTGTACTTCCACACCTGTCTCACAGGACCAGGGACTCACAAGATCTTGTCTTTCATGCTAAAAAGCACTTTACTTACTCAGGAATTCATAATCAAATCAACAACAACCCTGTTTTGAATAGAATGTCCATCTATTGTCACATCTCTACTCCAAACATGCTAGGTGACCTAGCAAAAACTCCCTTCCCTGGTTTCCATTTTCTACTACCTCATTTCCATCCATTCTAGCCCTATTCCTTCTGTTTCCCATCCCATTCTATCTTATCCTTCTACTATACCTGCTGGAACCTCTAGTCTAGAAAACTGCCCATCACATTGGGATCTGTGGGCTCCTCTCCGAAATCACTTTGTATGTTTTTGGCATTTAACTATTTATGTATATGCTATTTCTCCCATTCCTAAAATGTTCCCTCTTCTCACCTCTGCCTCTTAAAATCTTTTGTTTTCTTCAAAGCTTAGCTTAAATACCACTTCCTTCCATGAAATTTTTCCCTAGTTTTCCCCTACCCAAAACTGCTAATGCCTCTTTCCCCACCAAATTTTGTTGTTGTCATTCAGTCATTTCAGTTGTATCCAATTCTTTATGACCTCATTTGGGATTTTCTTGGCAAAGATACTGGAGGGATTTACCATTTCCTTCTCCAATTCACTTGACAGATGAGGAAATTGAGGCAAACTGGGTTAAATGACTTATCCAGGGTCACATAGGAAATAAGTCTCTAAGGCTGGATTTGAACTCAGGAAGATGAGTTCAGATCCTGTGCTCTATCCACTGTACTACCTAGCTATACCCGCACACACCAAATGATCACATATTTCTATTGAGTAAAAATGTACATAATTCCATGAGGATATGTTTTCTCCTTTGTTAGAATGTATTCTTCTTAAGGTAAACTCTTCATAATTTGTCTTTATATTGCCACAGTATAACACAGTGAGCACCTAGCACCTAGTAATAGGGCTTTTTAAAAATAGGCAAATGGGGTTAAGTGACTTTTCCAGGATCACAGAGTTAGTATCTAAGGCCAGATTTGAACCTAGACCTTCCTGACTCTAGGCCCAGTGCTCTCTCCATTGTACCACCTAGCTGTCCCAGTAATAGGCTCTTAATAAATATTTCTTGAATTACCTATGGTCTCATAGTAAGTGACAGAACCAAGATTTGAATCTCATCATCTTATTTCATGTATGTGTAATACAAGGCTAGCTAATGAGAGCTCAGTCCTAGGAACATCTCAGGGGGGCCGCATAGATGTTTGGCGAGCTAGCTTCTACCCAGGCACAGGTATTCTATGACTGTTTCCTGCCTATTTACTTCAATGTGACATTGGGCCTCTTTGGTTGTCTGCTGAGCCAGAAGTAGGGTACATTTATCTTTGTTTTCCTGGAAGTGAATAGCCTCTCACCTGGAACTGCCATGAATCCAGGAGCACATGACCCCTGTTTTCAGTCTATTGTGTTTATTTTTTTAAATATATATATATATATATATATATATATA